>NW_026044148.1:0-300000 GCF_937001465.1 Orcinus orca
CTCCGAAACAGAATCAAGCGTGTGTACAGGGGCATAAACGCAGCAGTGATAGGATTGGAGAGGTTCGGTGAGCAAATGAAGACCCTTTGAAGTCATATTGCATGGTACCCATTCCACGGGTCTCAACTCTCCAGCTTTAAGGGATTCTTCCTTCAGCTGAAACATGCATGTGGAACCCAGAGTATGATCAACCGTGTGATTGGGAGACGTGTTCAAATATGTCTCAGTTTTCGACCGCTGGTACTCAAGTGCAACATTCCAGATGCTTTACTAACACTCTCCCGACTTGGAGAGTCAGTGCCTTTAACCTCCTGCTTGGCCCAGTTTGCAATTTCTGCGGAAGATGAACAGGGATAGGGAGGACCAATGAGAGACTAGCTGGAGGTGTCTGGACGGGCAAATTTAACTCTCATTTCCCACCAGGAAGAGCAATTAAGCAAAGGCTCAGCGTGCCGTGCCGGAACCAGATTAGGGCCTGAAGCAATCGTGTGGTGTTGCGGCCAGCTCACAAGAAAGCGAGTTGAAGAAAGGAGCTCAGGGGCACTGTAATTTACAAACCTGCAGAGTTATAAATGACAGCTATCGTCCAAAAATATACTGAAGTAAGGCTGCCACGAGGACTTGAAAGCGGGGCAGAATTGCAGGAAACCAATTTCAGGAGGTAGACTGGAATTGCATTTAAAGCATAGGAAAAGAGGCAGAACGTCGACAATGATGCACTTGGCCAAAAAGGGCGTATGCGTTGTTTCGTGAATATATTCAGGAAAAAACGCATACGCCCTTTTTGGCCAACCAAGCAAGCTTGCAAAGGAAATCTGCACTACAATGAAGTCTCACTTCCCCCAGGTCAAAAGGGCCATCTGAAAAACGTGTAAAATCCAGAAAGGCAGGACCGGCCATGGAGAACTGGGAGCCTTGTTATGCTGATGGGCGGGATGTAAATTGCCAACAGCCACTCAGGAGAAGTGTATGGTGTTTCCTGAAACATCTAAAAAACAAAGCAACAGAGCCTAGGGCACTTCCACTTATGGTCCTATAGCTTAGGGAAATTAAAATCAAAAAGACACAGCCACCCCAAAGTTTGGGATGGCTCTGTTTACAAGAACCTCGTTTACGGTACAAGTTCAATATCGCAGAAAGCGAAAAATGGATAAAGAATTTGTGGTACTTACGTACAATGCAATATCACTCAGCAATGAAATCTATGTCATCATTCCCGTAGCAGCATAATGAGTGGATTCAGGTATGATGATTCTAACTGAAATAAGTCACACAGAAAAAGAAATGTCATAAGATATCACTAATACACGGAATGTAAACTTGGCTACACAGGAACTGGATTACAAAACAGAAGAGGGTCTCAAATTTAGAAAAGCAACTTATGCTTGTTTAAGGGGAAAGGTGAGTTGGGGTGCTGCATAAAACCAGAGATTGAAATGAGCACAGATAAAGTTCCTTAAGCCAAATATGGAATAGACAAGAGCTACTCCTTGCTCAACGAAATGGACTCAACACCCCATATTAAACGCCTAAGAATGTACCTGACTAGTAAGTATCTTAAAACCTATGGATTGCTATGTCTCCGAAACAGAATCAAGCGTGTGTACAGGGGCATAAACGCAGCAGTGATAGGATTGGAGAGGTTCGGTGAGCAAATGAAGACCCTTTGAAGTCATATTGCATGGTACCCATTCCACGGGTCTCAACTCTCCAGCTTTAAGGGATTCTTCCTTCAGCTGAAACATGCATGTGGAACCCAGAGTATGATCAACCGTGTGATTGGGAGACGTGTTCAAATATGTCTCAGTTTTCGACCGCTGGTACTCAGGTGCAACATTCCAGATGCTTTACTAACACTCTCCCAACTTGGAGAGTCAGTGCCTTTAACCTCCTGTTTGGCCCAGTTTGCAATTTCTGCGGAAGATGAACAGGGATAGGGAGGACCAATGAGAGACTAGCTGGAGGTGTCTGGACGGGCAAATTTAACTCTCATTTCCCACCAGGAAGAGCAATTAAGCAAAGGCTCAGCGTGCCGTGCCGGAACCAGATTAGGGCCTGAAGCAATCGTTCGGTGTTGCGGCCAGCTCACAAGAAAGCGAGTTGAAGAAAGGAGCTCAGGGGCACTGTAATTCACAAACCTGCAGAGTTATAAATGACAGCTATCGTCCAAAAATATACTGAAGTAAGGCTGCCACGAGGACTTGAAAGCGGGGCAGAATTGCAGGAAACAAATTTCAGGAGGTAGACTGGAATTGCATTTAAAGCATAGGAAAAGAGGCAGAACGTCGACAATGATGCACTTGGCCAAAAAGGGCGTATGCGTTGTTTCCTGAATATATTCAGGAAAAAACGCATACGCCCTTTTTGGCCAACCAAGCAAGCTTGCAAAGGAAATCTGCACTACAATGAAGTCTCACTTCCCCCCGGTCAAAAGGGCCATCTGAAAAAAGTGTAAAATCCAGAAAGGCAGGACCGGCCATGGAGAACTGGGAGCCTTGTTATGCTGATGGGCGGGATGTAAATTGCCAACAGCCACTCAGGAGAAGTGTATGGTGTTTCCTGAAACATCTAAAAAACAAAGCAACAGAGCCTAGGGCACTTCCACTTATGGTCCTATAGCTTAGGGAAATTAAAATCAAAAAGACACAGCCACCCCAAAGTTTGGGATGGCTCTGTTTACAAGAACCTCGTTTACGGTACAAGTTCAATATCGCAGAAAGCGAAAAATGGATAAAGAATTTGTGGTACTTACGTACAATGCAATATCACTCAGCAATGAAATCTATGTTATCATTCCCGTAGCAGCATAATGAGTGGATTCAGGTATGATGATTCTAACTGAAATAAGTCACACAGAAAAAGAAACGTCATAAGATATCACTAATACACGGAATGTAAACTTGGCTACACAGGAACTGGATTACAAAACAGAACGGGGTCTCAAATTTAGAAAACCAACTTATGCTTGTTTAAGGGGAATGGTGAGTTGGGGTGCTGCATAAAACCAGAGATTGAAATGAGCACAGATAAAGTTCCTTAAGCCAAATATGGAATAGACAAGAGCTACTCCTTGCTCAACGAAATGGACTCAACACCCCATATTAAACGCCTAAGAATGTACCTGACTAGTAAGTATCTTAAAACCTATGGATTGCTATGTCTCCGAAACAGAATCAAGCGTGTGTACAGGGGCATAAACGCAGCAGTGATAGGATTGGAGAGGTTCGGTGAGCAAATGAAGACCCTTTGAAGTCATATTGCATGGTACCCATTCCACGGGTCTCAACTCTCCAGGTTTAAGGGATTCTTCCTTCAGCTGAAACATGCATGTGGAACCCAGAGTATGATCAACCGTGTGATTGGGAGACGTGTTCAAATATGTCTCAGTTTTCGACCGCTGGTACTCAGGTGCAACATTCCAGATGCTTTACTAACACTCTCCCAACTTGGAGAGTCAGTGCCTTTAACCTCCTGTTTGGCCCAGTTTGCAATTTCTGCGGAAGATGAACAGGGATAGGGAGGACCAATGAGAGACTAGCTGGAGGTGTCTGGACGGGCAAATTTAACTCTCATTTCCCACCAGGAAGAGCAATTAAGCAAAGGCTCAGCGTGCCGTGCCGGAACCAGATTAGGGCCTGAAGCAATCGTGCGGTGTTGCGGCCAGCTCACAAGAAAGCGAGTTGAAGAAAGGAGCTCAGGGGCACTGTAATTCACAAACCTGCAGAGTTATAAATGACAGCTATCGTCCAAAAATATACTGAAGTAAGGCTGCCATGAGGACTTGAAAGCGGGGCAGAATTGCAGGAAACAAATTTCAGGAGGTAGACTGGAATTGCATTTAAAGCATAGGAAAAGAGGCAGAACGTCGACAATGATGCACTTGGCCAAAAAGGGCGTATGCGTTGTTTCCTGAATATATTCAGGAAAAAACGCATACGCCCTTTTTGGCCAACCAAGCAAGCTTGCAAAGGAAATCTGCACTACAATGAAGTCTCACTTCCCCCCGGTCAAAAGGGCCATCTGAAAAAAGTGTAAAATCCAGAAAGGCAGGACCGGCCATGGAGAACTGGGAGCCTTGTTATGCTGATGGGCGGGATGTAAATTGCCAACAGCCACTCAGGAGAAGTGTATGGTGTTTCCTGAAACATCTAAAAAACAAAGCAACAGAGCCTAGGGCACTTCCACTTATGGTCCTATAGCTTAGGGAAATTAAAATCAAAAAGACACAGCCACCCCAAAGTTTGGGATGGCTCTGTTTACAAGAACCTCGTTTACGGTACAAGTTCAATATCGCAGAAAGCGAAAAATGGATAAAGAATTTGTGGTACTTACGTACAATGCAATATCACTCAGCAATGAAATCTATGTTATCATTCCCGTAGCAGCATAATGAGTGGATTCAGGTATGATGATTCTAACTGAAATAAGTCACACAGAAAAAGAAACGTCATAAGATATCACTAATACACGGAATGTAAACTTGGCTACACAGGAACTGGATTACAAAACAGAACGGGGTCCCAAATTTAGAAAACCAACTTATGCTTCTTTAAGGGGAAAGGTGAGTTGGGGTGCTGCATAAAACCAGAGATTGAAATGAGCACAGATAAAGTTCCTTAAGCCAAATATGGAATAGACAAGAGCTACTCCTTGCTCAACGAAATGGACTCAACACCCCATATTAAACGCCTAAGAATGTACCTGACTAGTAAGTATCTTAAAACCTATGGATTGCTATGTCTCCGAAACAGAATCAAGCGTGCGTACAGGGGCATAAACGCAGCAGTGATAGGATTGGAGAGGTTCGGTGAGCAAATGAAGACCCTTTGAAGTCATATTGCATGGTACCCATTCCACGGGTCTCAACTCTCCAGCTTTAAGGGATTCTTCCTTCAGCTGAAACATGCATGTGGAACCCAGAGTATGATCAACCGTGTGATTGGGAGACGTGTTCAACTATGTCTCAGTTTTCGACCGCTGGTACTCAGGTGCAACATTCCAGATGCTTTACTAACACTCTCCCGACTTGGAGAGTCAGTGCCTTTAACCTCCTGCTTGGCCCAGTTTGCAATTTCTGCGGAAGATGAACAGGGATAGGGAGGACCAATGAGAGACTAGCTGGAGGTGTCTGGACGGGCAAATTTAACTCTCATTTCCCACCACGAAGAGCAATTAAGCAAAGGCTCAGCGTGCCGTGCCGGAACCAGATTAGGGCCTGAAGCAATCGTGTGGTGTTGCGGCCAGCTCACAAGAAAGCGAGTTGAAGAAAGGAGCTCAGGGGCACTGTAATTCACAAACCTGCAGAGTTATAAATGACAGCTATCGTCCAAAAATATACTGAAGTAAGGCTGCCACGAGGACTTCAAAGCGGGGCAGAATTGCAGGAAACAAATTTCAGGAGGTAGACTGGAATTGCATTTAAAGCATAGGAAAAGAGGCAGAACGTCGACAATGATGCACTTGGCTAAAAAGGGCGTATGCGTTTTTTCCTGAATATATTCAGGAAAAAACGCATACGCCCTTTTTGGCCAACCAAGCAAGCTTGCAAAGGAAATCTGCACTACAATGAAGTCTCACTTCCCCCCGGTCAAAAGGGCCATCTGAAAAAAGTGTAAAATCCAGAAAGGCAGGACCGGCCATGGAGAACTGGGAGCCTTGTTATGCTGATGGGCGGGATGTAAATTGCCAACAGCCACTCAGGAGAAGTGTATGGTGTTTCCTGAAACATCTAAAAAACAAAGCAACAGAGCCTAGGGCACTTCCACTTATGGTCCTATAGCTTAGGGAAATTAAAATCAAAAAGACACAGCCACCCCAAAGTTTGGGATGGCTCTGTTTACAAGAACCTCGTTTACGGTACAAGTTCAATATCGCAGAAAGCGAAAAATGGATAAAGAATTTGTGGTACTTACGTACAATGCAATATCACTCAGCAATGAAATCTATGTCATCAGGCCCGTAGCAGCATAATGAGTGGATTCAGGTATGATGATTCTAACTGAAATAAGTCACACAGAAAAAGAAACGTCATAAGGTATCACTAATCCACGGAATGTAAACTTGGCTACACAGGCACTGAATTACAAAACAGAACAGGGTCTCAAATTTAGAAAACCAACTTATGCTTGCTTAAGGGGAAAGGTGAGTTGGGGTGCTGCATAAAACCAGAGATTGAAATGAGCACAGATAAAGTTCCTTAAGCCAAATATGTAATATACAAGAGCTACTCCTTGGTCAACGAAATGGACTCAACACCCCATATTAAACGCCTAAGAATGTACCTGACTAGTAAGTATCTTAAAACCTATGGATTGCTATGTCTCCAAAAGAGAATCAAGCGTGTGTACAGGGGCATAAACGCAGCAGTGATAGGATTGGAGAGTTTCGGTGAGCAAACGAAGACCCTTTGAAGTCATATTGCATGGTACCCATTCCACGGGTCTCAACTCTCCAGGTTTAAGGGATTCTTCCTTCAGCTGAAACATGCATGTGGAACCCAGAGTATGATCAACCGTGTGATTGGGGGACGTGTTCAAATATGTCTCAGTTTTCGTCCGCTGGTACTCAGGTGCAACATTCCAGATGCTTTACTAACACTCTCCCGACTTGGAGAGTCAGTGCCTTTAACCTCCTGCTTGGCCCAGTTTGCAAATTCTGCGGAAGATGAACAGGGATAGGGAGGACCAATGAGAGACTAGCTGGAGGTGTCTGGACGGGCAAATTTAACTCTCATTTCCCACCAGGAGTAGCAATTAAGCAAAGGCTCAGCGTGCCGTGCCGGAACCAGATTAGGGCCTGAAGCAATCGTGCGGTGTTGCGGCCAGCTCACAAGAAAGCGAGTTGAAGAAAGGAGCTCAGGGGCACTGTAATTCACAAACCTGCAGAGTTATAAATGACAGCTATCGTCCAAAAATATACTGAAGTAAGGCTGCCAAGAGGACTTGAAAGCGGGGCAGAATTGCAGGAAACCGATTTCAGGAGGTAGACTGGAATTGCATTTAAAGCATAGGAAAAGAGGCAGAAGGTCGACAATGATGCACTTGGCCAAAAAGGGCGTATGCGTTTTTTCCTGAATATATTCAGGAAAAAACGCATACGCCCTTTTTGGCCAACCAAGCAAGCTTGCAAAGGAAATCTGCACTACAATGAAGTCTCACTTCCCCCCGGTCAAAAGGGCCATCTGAAAATAGTGTAAAATCTAGAAAGGCAGAACAGGCCATGCAGAACTGGGAGCCTTGTTATGCTGATGGGCGGGATGTAAATTGCCAACAGCCACTCGGGAGAAGTGTATGGTGTTTCCTGAAACATCTAAAAAACAAAGCAACAGAGCCTAGGGCACTTCCACTTATAGTCCTATAGCTTAGGGAAATTAAAATCAAAAAGACACAGCCACCCCAAAGTTTGGGACCTCTCTGTTTACAAGAACCTCATTTACGGTAGAAGTTCAATATCGCAGAAAGTGAAAAATGGATAAAGAAGTTGTGGTAGTTACGTACAATGCAATATCACTCAGCAATGAAATCTATGTCATCAGGCCCGTAGCAGCATAGACTGGATTCAGGTATGATGATTCTCACTGAAATAAGTCACACAGAAAAAGAAACATCATAAGATATCACTAATACACGGATTGTAAACTTGGCTACACAGGAACTGGATTACAAAACAGAACAGGGTCTCAAATTTAGAAAACCAACTTATGCTTGCTTAAGGGGAAAGGTGAGTTGGGGTGCTACATAAAACCAGAGATTGAAATGAGCACAGATAAAGTTCCTTAAGCCAAATATGGAATAGACAAGAGCTACTCCTTGCTCAACGAAATGGACTCAACACCCCATATTAAACGTCTAAGAATGTACCTGACTAGTAAGTATATTAAAACCTATGGATTGCTCTGTCTCCGAAAGAGAATCAGGCGTGTGTACAGGGGCATAAATGCAGCAGTGATAGGATTGGAGAGGTTCGGTGAGCAAATGAAAACCCTTTGAAGTCATATTGCATGGTACCCATTCCACGGGTCTCAACTCTCCAGGTTTAAGGGATTCTTCCTTCAGCTGAAACATGCATGTGGAACCCAGAGTATGATCAACCGTGTGATCGGGAGACGGGTTCAAATATGTCTCAGTTCTTGTCCCCTGGTACTCAGGTGCAACATTCCACACGCTTTACTAAGACTCTCCCGACTTGGAGAGTCAGTGCCTTTAACCTCCTGTTTGGCCCAGTTTGCAATTTCTGTGGAAGATGAACAGGGATAGGGAGGACCAATGAGAGACTAGCTGGAGGTGTCTGGACGGGCAAATTTAACTCTCATTTCCCACCAGGAAGAGCAATTAAGCAAAGGCTCAGCGTGCCGTGCCGGAACCAGATTAGGGCCTGAAGCAATCGTGCGGTGTTGCGGCCAGCTCACAAGAAAGCGAGTTGAAGAAAGGAGCTAAGGGGCACTGTAATTCACAAACCTGCAGAGTTATAAATGACAGCTATCGTCCAAAAATATACTGAAGTAAGGCTGCCACGAGGACTTGAAAGCGGGGCAGAATTGCAGGAAACAAATTTCAGGAGGTAGACTGGAATTGCATTTAAAGCATAGGAAAAGAGGCAGAACGTCGACAATGATGCACTTGGCCAAAAAGGGCGTATGCGTTGTTTCCTGAATATATTCAGGAAAAAACGCATACGCCCTTTTTGGCCAACCAAGCAAGCTTGCAAAGGAAATCTGCACTACAATGAAGTCTCACTTCCCCCCGGTCAAAAGGGCCATCTGAAAAAAGTGTAAAATCCAGAAAGGCAGGACCGGCCATGGAGAACTGGGAGCCTTGTTATGCTGATGGGCGGGATGTAAATTGCCAACAGCCACTCAGGAGAAGTGTATGGTGTTTCCTGAAACATCTAAAAAACAAAGCAACAGAGCCTAGGGCACTTCCACTTATGGTCCTATAGCTTAGGGAAATTAAAATCAAAAAGACACAGCCACCCCAAAGTTTGGGATGGCTCTGTTTACAAGAACCTCGTTTACGGTACAAGTTCAATATCGCAGAAAGCGAAAAATGGATAAAGAATTTGTGGTACTTACGTACAATGCAATATCACTCAGCAATGAAATCTATGCTATCATTCCCGTAGCAGCATAATGAGTGGATTCAGGTATGATGATTCTAACTGAAATAAGTCACACAGAAAAAGAAACGTCATAAGATATCACTAATACACGGAATGTAAACTTGGCTACACAGGAACTGGATTACAAAACAGAACGGGGTCTCAAATTTAGAAAACCAACTTATGCTTGTTTAAGGGGAAAGGTGAGTTGGGGTGCTGCATAAAACCAGAGATTGAAATGAGCACAGATAAAGTTCCTTAAGCCAAATATGGAATAGACAAGAGCTACTCCTTGCTCAACGAAATGGACTCAACACCCCATATTAAACGCCTAAGAATGTACCTGACTAGTAAGTATCTTAAAACCTATGGATTGCTATGTCTCCGAAACAGAATCAAGCGTGCGTACAGGGGCATAAACGCAGCAGTGATAGGATTGGAGAGGTTCGGTGAGCAAATGAAGACCCTTTGAAGTCATATTGCATGGTACCCATTCCACGGGTCTCAACTCTCCAGCTTTAAGGGATTCTTCCTTCAGCTGAAACATGCATGTGGAACCCAGAGTATGATCAACCGTGTGATTGGGAGACGTGTTCAAATATGTCTCAGTTTTCGACCGCTGGTACTCAGGGTCAACATTCCAGATGCTTTACTAACACTCTCCCGACTTGGAGAGTCAGTGCCTTTAACCTCCTGCTTGGCCCAGTTTGCAATTTCTGCGGAAGATGAACAGGGATAGGGAGGACCAATGAGAGACTAGCTGGAGGTGTCTGGACGGGCAAATTTAACTCTCATTTCCCACCAGGAAGAGCAATTAAGCAAAGGCTCAGCGTGCCGTGCCGGAACCAGATTAGGGCCTGAAGCAATCGTGTGGTGTTGCGGCCAGCTCACAAGAAAGCGAGTTGAAGAAAGGAGCTCAGGGGCACTGTAATTCACAAACCTGCAGAGTTATAAATGACAGCTATCGTCCAAAAATATACTGAAGTAAGGCTGCCACGAGGACTTCAAAGCGGGGCAGAATTGCAGGAAACCAATTTCAGGAGGTAGACTGGAATTGCATTTAAAGCATAGGAAAAGAGGCAGAACGTCGACAATGATGCACTTGGCTAAAAAGGGCGTATGCGTTTTTTCCTGAATATATTCAGGAAAAAACGCATACGCCCTTTTTGGCCAACCAAGCAAGCTTGCAAAGGAAATCTGCACTACAATGAAGTCTCACTTCCCCCCGGTCAAAAGGGCCATCTGAAAAAAGTGTAAAATCCAGAAAGGCAGGACCGGCCATGGAGAACTGGGAGCCTTGTTATGCTGATGGGCGGGATGTAAATTGCCAACAGCCACTCAGGAGAAGTGTATGGTGTTTCCTGAAACATCTAAAAAACAAAGCAACAGAGCCTAGGGCACTTCCACTTATGGTCCTATAGCTTAGGGAAATTAAAATCAAAAAGACACAGCCACCCCAAAGTTTGGGATGGCTCTGTTTACAAGAACCTCGTTTACGGTACAAGTTCAATATCGCAGAAAGCGAAAAATGGATAAAGAATTTGTGGTACTTACGTACAATGCAATATCACTCAGCAATGAAATCTATGTCATCATTCCCGTAGCAGCATAATGAGTGGATTCAGGTATGATGATTCTAACTGAAATAAGTCACACAGAAAAAGAAACGTCATAAGATATCACTAATACACGGAATGTAAACTTGGCTACACAGGAACTGGATTACAAAACAGAACGGGGTCCCAAATTTAGAAAACCAACTTATGCTTGTTTAAGGGGAAAGGTGAGTTGGGGTGCTGCATAAAACCAGAGATTGAAATGAGCACAGATAAAGTTCCTTAAGCCAAATATGGAATAGACAAGAGCTACTCCTTGCTCAACGAAATGGACTCAACACCCCATATTAAACGCCTAAGAATGTACCTGACTAGTAAGTATCTTAAAACCTATGGATTGCTATGTCTCCGAAACAGAATCAAGCGTGTGTACAGGGGAATAAACGCAGCAGTGATAGGATTGGAGAGGTTCGGTGAGCAAATGAAGACCCTTTGAAGTCATATTGCATGGTACCCATTCCACGGGTCTCAACTCTCCAGCTTTAAGGGATTCTTCCTTCAGCTGAAACATGCATGTGGAACCCAGAGTATGATCAACCGTGTGATTGGGAGACGTGTTCAAATATGTCTCAGTTTTCGACCGCTGGTACTCAGGTGCAACATTCCAGATGCTTTACTAACACTCTCCCAACTAGGAGAGTCAGTGCCTTTAACCTCCTGCTTGGCCCAGTTTGCAATTTCTGAGGAAGATGAACAGGGATAGGGAGGACCAATGAGAGACTAGCTGGAGGTGTCTGGACGGGCAAATTTAACTCTCATTTCCCACCAGGAAGAGCAATTAAGCAAAGGCTCAGCGTGCCGTGCCGGAACCAGATTAGGGCCTGAAGCAATCGTGCGGTGTTGCGGCCAGCTCACAAGAAAGCGAGTTGAAGAAAGGAGCTCAGGGGCACTGTAATTCACAAACCTGCAGAGTTATAAATGACAGCTATCGTCCAAAAATATACTGAAGTAAGGCTGCCACGAGGACTTGAAAGCGGGGCAGAATTGCAGGAAACCAATTTCAGGAGGTAGACTGGAATTGCATTTAAAGCATAGGAAAAGAGGCAGAACGTCGACAATGATGCACTTGGCCAAAAAGGGCGTATGCGTTTTTTCCTGAATATATTCAGGAAAAAACGCATACGCCCTTTTTGGCCAACCAAGCAAGCTTGCAAAGGAAATCTGCACTACAATGAAGTCTCACTTCCCCCAGGTCAAAAGGGCCATCTGAAAAAAGTGTAAAATCCAGAAAGGCAGGACAGGCCATGGAGAACTGGGAGCCTTGATATACTGATGGGCGGGATGTAAATTGCCAACAGCCACTCAGGAGAAGTGTATGGTGTTTCCTGAAACATCTAAAAAACAAAGCAACAGAGCCTAGGGCACTTCCACTTATGGTCCTATAGCTTAGGGAAATTAAAATCAAAAAGACACAGCCACCCCAAAGTTTGGGATGGCTCTGTTTACAAGAACCTCGTTTACGGTACAAGTTCAATATCGCAGAAAGCGAAAAATGGATAAAGAATTTGTGGTACTTACGTACAATGCAATATCACTCAGCAATGAAATCTATGTCATCAGGCCCGTAGCAGCATAATGAGTGGATTCAGGTATGATGATTCTAACTGAAATAAGTCACACAGAAAAAGAAACGTCATAAGGTATCACTAATCCACGGAATGTAAACTTGGCTACACAGGCACTGAATTACAAAACAGAACAGGGTCTCAAATTTAGAAAACCAACTTATGCTTGCTTAAGGGGAAAGGTGAGTTGGGGTGCTGCATAAAACCAGAGATTGAAATGAGCACAGATAAAGTTCCTTAAGCCAAATATGTAATATACAAGAGCTACTCCTTGCTCAACGAAATGGACTCAACACCCCATATTAAACGCCTAAGAATGTACTTGACTAGTAAGTATCTTAAAACCTATGGATTGCTATGTCTCCAAAAGAGAATCAAGCGTGTGTACAGGGGCATAAACGCAGCAGTGATAGGATTGGAGAGTTTCGGTGAGCAAACGAAGACCCTTTGAAGTCATATTGCATGGTACCCATTCCACGGGTCTCAACTCTCCAGCTTTAAGGGATTCTTCCTTCAGCTGAAACATGCATGTGGAACCCAGAGTATGATCAACCGTGTGATTGGGGGACGTGTTCAAATATGTCTCAGTTTTCGTCCGCTGGTACTCAGGTGCAACATTCCAGACGCTTTACTAACACTCTCCCGACTTGGAGCGTCAGTGCCTTTAACCTCCTGCTTGGCCCAGTTTGCAAATTCTGCGGAAGATGAACAGGGATAGGGAGGACCAATGAGAGACTAGCTGGAGGTGTCTGGACGGGCAAATTTAACTCTCATTTCCCACCAGGAAGAGCAATTAAGCAAAGGCTCAGCGTGCCGTGCCGGAACCAGATTAGGGCCTGAAGCAATCGTGCGGTGTTGCGGCCAGCTCACAAGAAAGCGAGTTGAAGAAAGGAGCTCAGGGGCACTGTAATTCACAAACCTGCAGAGTTATAAATGACAGCTATCGTCCAAAAATATACTGAAGTAAGGCTGCCAAGAGGACTTGAAAGCGGGGCAGAATTGCAGGAAACAAATTTCAGGAGGTAGACTGGAATTGCATTTAAAGCATAGGAAAAGAGGCAGAAGGTCGACAATGATGCACTTGGCCAAAAAGGGCGTATGCGTTTTTTCCTGAATATATTCAGGAAAAAACGCATACGCCCTTTTTGGCCAACCAAGCAAGCTTGCAAAGGAAATCTGCACTACAATGAAGTCTCACTTCCCCCCGGTCAAAAGGGCCATCTGAAAATAGTGTAAAATCTAGAAAGGCAGAACAGGCCATGCAGAACTGGGAGCCTTGTTATGCTGATGGGCGGGATGTAAATTGCCAACAGCCACTCGGGAGAAGTGTATGGTGTTTCCTGAAACATCTAAAAAACAAAGCAACAGAGCCTAGGGCACTTCCACTTATAGTCCTATAGCTTAGGGAAATTAAAATCAAAAAGACACAGCCACCCCAAAGTTTGGGACCTCTCTGTTTACAAGAACCTCATTTACGGTAGAAGTTCAATATCGCAGAAAGTGAAAAATGGATAAAGAAGTTGTGGTAGTTACGTACAATGCAATATCACTCAGCAATGAAATCTATGTCATCAGGCCCGTAGCAGCATAGACTGGATTCAGGTATGATGATTCTCACTGAAATAAGTCACACAGAAAAAGAAACATCATAAGATATCACTAATACACGGATTGTAAACTTGGCTACACAGGAACTGGATTACAATACAGAACAGGGTCTCAAATTTAGAAAACCAACTTATGCTTGCTTAAGGGGAAAGGTGAGTTGGGGTGCTACATAAAACCAGAGATTGAAATGAGCACAGATAAAGTTCCTTAAGCCAAATATGGAATAGACAAGAGCTACTCCTTGCTCAACGAAATGGACTCAACACCCCATATTAAACGCCTAAGAATGTACCTGACTAGTAAGTATCTTAAAACCTATGGATTGCTATGTCTCCGAAAGAGAATCAAGCGTGTGTACAGGGGCATAAACGCAGCAGTGATAGGATTGGAGAGGTTCGGTGAGCAAATGAAGACCCTTTGAAGTCATATTGCATGGTACCCATTCCACGGGTCACAACTCTCCAGGTTTAGGGATTCTTCCTTCAGCTGAAACATGCATGTGGAACCCAGAGTATGATCAACCGTGTGATTGGGAGATGTGTTCAAATATGTCTCAGTTTTCGTCCGCTGGTACTCAGGTGCAACATTCCAGACGCTTTCCTAACACTCTCCCGACTTGGAGAGTCAGTGCCTTTAACCTCCTGCTTAGCCCAGTTTGCAATTTCTGAGGAAGATGAACAGGGATAGGGAGGACCAATGAGAGACTAGCTGGAGGTGTCTGGACGGGCAAATTTAACTCTCATTTCCCACCAGGAAGAGCAATTAAGCAAAGGCTCAGCGTGCCGTGCCGGAACCAGATTAGGGCCTGAAGCAATCGTGCGGTGTTGCGGCCAGCTCACAAGAAAGTGAGTTGAAGAAAGGAGCTCAGGGGCACTGTAATTCACAAACCTGCAGAGTTATAAATGACAGCTATCGTCCAAAAATATACTGAAGTAAGGCTGCCAAGAGGACTTGAAAGCGGGGCAGAATTGCAGGAAACCAATTTCAGGAGGTAGACTGGAATTACATTTAAAGCATAGGAAAAGAGGCAGAACGTCGACAATGATGCACTTGGCCAAAAAGGGCGTATGCGTTTTTTCCTGAATATATTCACGAAAAAACGCATACGCCCTTTTTAGCCAACCAAGCAAGCTTGCAAAGGAAATCTGCACTACAATGAAGTCTCACTTCCCCCTGGTCAAAAGGGCCATCTGAAAAAAGTGTAAAATCCAGAAAGGCAGGACAGGCCATGGAGAACTGGGAGCCTTGTTATGCTGATGGGCGGGATGTAAATTGCCAACAGCCACTCGGGAGAAGTGTATGGCGTTTCCTGAAACATCTAAAAAACAAAGCAACAGAGCCTAGGGCACTTCCACTTATGGTCCTATAGCTTAGGGAAATTAAAATCAAAAAGACACAGCCACCCCAAAGTTTGGGATGGCTCTGTTTACAAGAACCTCGTTTACGGTACAAGTTCAATATCACAGAAATTGAAAAATGGATAAAGCAGTTGTGGTACTTACGTACAATGCAATATCACTCAGCAATGAAATCTATGTCATCAGGCCCGTAGCAGCATAATGAGTGGATTCAGGTATGATGATTCTAACTGAAATAAGTCACACAGAAAAAGAAACATCATAAGATATCACTAATACATGGAATGTAAACTTGGCTACACACGAACTGGTTTACAAAACAGAACAGTGTCTCAAATTTAGAAAACCAACTTATGCTTGCTTAAGGGGAAAGGTGAGTTGGGGTGCTGCATAAAACCAGAGATTGAAATGAGCACAGATAAAGTTGCTTAAGCCAAACATGTAATAGGCAAGAGCTACTCCTTGCTCAACGAAATGGACTCAACATCCCATATTAAACGCCTAAGAATGTAGCTGACTAGTAAGTATCTTAAAACCTATGGATTGCTATGTCTCCAAAAGAGAATCAAGCGTGTGTACAGGGGCATAAACACAGCAGTGATAGGATTGGAGAGGTTCGGTGAGCAAATGAAGACCCTTTGAAGTCATATTGCATGGTACCCATTCCATGGGTCTCAACTCTCCAGCTTTAAGGGATTCTTCCTTCAGATAAAGCATGCATGTGGAACCCAGAGTATGATCAACCATGTGATCGGGAGACGTGTTCCAATATGTCTCAGTTCTCGTCCCCTGGTACTCGGGTGCAACATTGCAGATGCTTTACTAACAATCTCCCGACTTGGAGAGATAGTGCCTTTAACCTCCTGTTTGGCCCAGTTTGCAGTTTCTGTGGAAGATGAACAGGAATAGGGAGAACCAATGAGAGACTAGCTGGAGGTGTCTGGATGGGCAATTTTAACTCTCATTTCCCACCAAGAAGAGGAATTAACCAAAGGCTCAGCGTGTCATGCCGGAACCAGATTAGGGCCTGAAGCAATCCTGTGGTGTTGCGGCCAGCTCACAAGAAAGTGAGTTGAAGAAAGGAGCTCAGGGACACTGTAATTCACAAACCTGCAAAGTTATAAATGACAGCTATCGTCCAAAAATATACTGAAGTAAGACTGCCAAGACGACTTGAAAGCGGGGCAGAATTGCAGGAAACCGATTTCAGGAGGTACACTGCAATTGCATTTAAAGCATAGGAAAAGAGGCAGAACGTCCACAATGATGCACTTGGCCAAAAAGGGCGTATGCGTTTTTTCCTGAATATATTCAGGAAAAAAGGCATACGCACTTTTTGGCCAACCAAGCAAGCTTGCAAAGGAAATCTGCACTACATTGAAGTCTCACTTCCCTCCCGGTCAAAAGGACCATCTGAAAAAAGTGTAAAATCCAGAAAGGCAGGACAGGCCATGGAGAACTGGGAGCCTTGTTATGCTGATGGGCGGGATGTAAATTGCCAACAGTCACTGGGGAGAAGTGTATGGTGTTTCCTGAAACATCTAAAAAACAAAGCAACAGAGCCTAGGGCACTTCCACTTATGGTCCTATAGCTTAGGGAAATTAAAATCAAAAAGACACAGCCACCCCAAAGTTTGGGATGGCTCTGTTTACAAGAACCTCGTTTACGGTACAAGTTCAATATCGCAGAAAGCGAAAAATGGATAAAGAATTTGTGGTACTTACGTACAATGCAACATCACTCAGCAATGAAATCTATGTCATCATTCCCGTAGCAGCATAATGAGTGGATTCAGGTATGATGATTCTAACTGAAATAAGTCACACAGAAAAAGAAACGTCATAAGATATCACTAATACACGGAATGTAAACTTGGCTACACAGGAACTGGATTACAAAACAGAACAGGGTCTTAAATTTAGAAAACCAACTTATGCTTGTTTAAGGGGAAAGGTGACTTGGGGTGCTGCATAAAACCAGAGATTGAAATGAGCACAGATAAAGTTCCTTAAGCCAAATATGGAATAGACAAGAGCTACTCCTTGCTCAACGAAATGGACTCAACACCCCATATTAAACGCCTAAGAATGTACCTGACTAGTAAGTATCTTAAAACCTATGGATTGCTATGTCTCCGAAACAGAATCAAGCGTGTGTACAGGGGCATAAACGCAGCAGTGATAGGATTGGAGAGGTTCGGTGAGCAAATGAAGACCCTTTGAAGTCATATTGCATGGTACCCATTCCACGGGTCTCAACTCTCCAGCTTTAAGGGATTCTTCCTTCAGCTGAAACATGCATGTGGAACCCAGAGTATGATCAACCGTGTGATTGGGAGACGTGTTCAAATATGTCTCAGTTTTAGACCGCTGGTACTCAAGTGCAACATTCCAGATGCTTTACTAACACTCTCCCGACTTGGAGAGTCAGTGCCTTTAACCTCCTGCTTGGCCCAGTTTGCAATTTCTGCGGAAGATGAACAGGGATAGGGAGGACCAATGAGAGACTAGCTGGAGGTGTCTGGACGGGCAAATTTAACTCTCATTTCCCACCAGGAAGAGCAATTAAGCAAAGGCTCAGCGTGCCGTGCCGGAACCAGATTAGGGCCTGAAGCAATCGTGCGGTGTTGCGGCCAGCTCACAAGAAAGCGAGTTGAAGAAAGGAGCTCAGGGGCACTGTAATTTACAAACCTGCAGAGTTATAAATGACAGCTATCGTCCAAAAATATACTGAAGTAAGGCTGCCACGAGGACTTGAAAGCGGGGCAGAATTGCAGGAAACCAATTTCAGGAGGTAGACTGGAATTGCATTTAAAGCATAGGAAAAGAGGCAGAACGTCGACAATGATGCACTTGGCCAAAAAGGGCGTATGCGTTGTTTCGTGAATATATTCAGGAAAAAACGCATACGCCCTTTTTGGCCAACCAAGCAAGCTTGCAAAGGAAATCTGCACTACAATGAAGTCTCACTTCCCCCAGGTCAAAAGGGCCATCTGAAAAACGTGTAAAATCCAGAAAGGCAGGACCGGCCATGGAGAACTGGGAGCCTTGTTATGCTGATGGGCGGGATGTAAATTGCCAACAGCCACTCAGGAGAAGTGTATGGTGTTTCCTGAAACATCTAAAAAACAAAGCAACAGAGCCTAGGGCACTTCCACTTATGGTCCTATAGCTTAGGGAAATTAAATTCAAAAAGACACAGCCACCCCAAAGTTTGGGATGGCTCTGTTTACAAGAACCTCGTTTACGGTACAAGTTCAATATCGCAGAAAGCGAAAAATGGATAAAGAATTTGTGGTACTTACGTACAATGCAATATCACTCAGCAATGAAATCTATGTCATCATTCCCGTAGCAGCATAATGAGTGGATTCAGGTATGATGATTCTAACTGAAATAAGTCACACAGAAAAAGAAATGTCATAAGATATCACTAATACACGGAATGTAAACTTGGCTACACAGGAACTGGATTACAAAACAGAACAGGGTCTCAAATTTAGAAAAGCAACTTATGCTTGTTTAAGGGGAAAGGTGAGTTGGGGTGCTGCATAAAACCAGAGATTGAAATGAGCACAGATAAAGTTCCTTAAGCCAAATATGGAATAGACAAGAGCTACTCCTTGCTCAACGAAATGGACTCAACACCCCATATTAAACGCCTAAGAATGTACCTGACTAGTAAGTATCTTAAAACCTATGGATTGCTATGTCTCCGAAACAGAATCAAGCGTGTGTACAGGGGCATAAACGCAGCAGTGATAGGATTGGAGAGGTTCGGTGAGCAAATGAAGACCCTTTGAAGTCATATTGCATGGTACCCATTCCACGGGTCTCAACTCTCCAGCTTTAAGGGATTCTTCCTTCAGCTGAAACATGCATGTGGAACCCAGAGTATGATCAACCGTGTGATTGGGAGACGTGTTCAAATATGTCTCAGTTTTCGACCGCTGGTACTCAGGTGCAACATTCCAGATGCTTTACTAACACTCTCCCAACTTGGAGAGTCAGTGCCTTTAACCTCCTGTTTGGCCCAGTTTGCAATTTCTGCGGAAGATGAACAGGGATAGGGAGGACCAATGAGAGACTAGCTGGAGGTGTCTGGACGGGCAAATTTAACTCTCATTTCCCACCAGGAAGAGCAATTAAGCAAAGGCTCAGCGTGCCGTGCCGGAACCAGATTAGGGCCTGAAGCAATCGTGCGGTGTTGCGGCCAGCTCACAAGAAAGCGAGTTGAAGAAAGGAGCTCAGGGGCACTGTAATTCACAAACCTGCACAGTTATAAATGACAGCTATCGTCCAAAAATATACTGAAGTAAGGCTGCCACGAGGACTTGAAAGCAGGGCAGAATTGCAGGAAACAAATTTCAGGAGGTAGACTGGAATTGCATTTAAAGCATAGGAAAAGAGGCAGAACGTCGACAATGATGCACTTGGCCAAAAAGGGCGTATGCGTTGTTTCCTGAATATATTCAGGAAAAAACGCATACGCCCTTTTTGGCCAACCAAGCAAGCTTGCAAAGGAAATCTGCACTACAATGAAGTCTCACTTCCCCCCGGTCAAAAGGGCCATCTGAAAAAAGTGTAAAATCCAGAAAGGCAGGACTGGCCATGGAGAACTGGGAGCCTTGTTATGCTGATGGGCGGGATGTAAATTGCCAACAGCCACTCAGGAGAAGTGTATGGTGTTTCCTGAAACATCTAAAAAACAAAGCAACAGAGCCTAGGGCACTTCCACTTATGGTCCTATAGCTTAGGGAAATTAAAATCAAAAAGACACAGCCACCCCAAAGTTTGGGATGGCTCTGTTTACAAGAACTTCGTTTACGGTACAAGTTCAATATCGCAGAAAGCGAAAAATGGATAAAGAATTTGTGGTACTTACGTACAATGCAATATCACTCAGCAATGAAATCTATGTTATCATTCCCGTAGCAGCATAATGAGTGGATTCAGGTATGATGATTCTAACTGAAATAAGTCACACAGAAAAAGAAACGTCATAAGATATCACTAATACACGGAATGTAAACTTGGCTACACAGGAACTGGATTACAAAACAGAACGGGGTCTCAAATTTAGAAAACCAACTTATGCTTGTTTAAGGGGAAAGGTGAGTTGGGGTGCTGCATAAAACCAGAGATTGAAATGAGCACAGATAAAGTTCCTTAAGCCAAATATGGAATAGACAAGAGCTACTCCTTGCTCAACGAAATGGACTCAACACCCCATATTAAACGCCTAAGAATGTACCTGACTAGTAAGTATCTTAAAACCTATGGATTGCTATGTCTCCGAAAGAGAATCAAGCGTGTGTACAGGGGCATAAACGCAGCAGTGATAGGATTGGAGAGGTTCGGTGAGCAAATGAAGACCCTTTGAAGTCATATTGCATGGTACCCATTCCACGGGTCACAACTCTCCAGGTTTAGGGATTCTTCCTTCAGCTGAAACATGCATGTGGAACCCAGAGTATGATCAACCGTGTGATTGGGAGATGTGTTCAAATATGTCTCAGTTTTCGTCCGCTGGTACTCAGGTGCAACATTCCAGACGCTTTCCTAACACTCTCCCGACTTGGAGAGTCAGTGCCTTTAACCTCCTGCTTAGCCCAGTTTGCAATTTCTGAGGAAGATGAACAGGGATAGGGAGGACCAATGAGAGACTAGCTGGAGGTGTCTGGATGGGGAAATTTAACTCTCATTTCCCACCAGGAATAGCAATTAAGCAAAGGCTCAGCGTGCCGTGCCGGAACCAGATTAGGGCCTGAAGCAATCGTGCGGTGTTGCGGCCAGCTCACAAGAAAGTGAGTTGAAGAAAGGAGCTCAGGGGCACTGTAATTCACAAACCTGCAGAGTTATAAATGACAGCTATCGTCCAAAAATATACTGAAGTAAGGCTGCCAAGAGGACTTGAAAGCGGGGCAGAATTGCAGGAAACCGATTTCAGGAGGTAGACTGGAATTGCATTTAAAGCATAGGAAAAGAGGCAGAACGTCGACAATGATGCACTTGGCCAAAAAGGGCGTATGCGTTTTTTCCTGAATATATTCACGAAAAAACGCATACGCCCTTTTTAGCCAACCAAGCAAGCTTGCAAAGGAAATCTGCACTACAATGAAGTCTCACTTCCCCCTGGTCAAAAGGGCCATCTGAAAAAAGTGTAAAATCCAGAAAGGCAGGACAGGCCATGGAGAACTGGGAGCCTTGTTATGCTGATGGGCGGGATGTAAATTGTCAACAGCCACTCGGGAGAAGTGTATGGTGTTTCCTGAAACATCTAAAAAACAAAGCAACAGAGCCTAGGGCACTTCCACTTATGGTCCTATAGCTTAGGGAAATTAAAATCAAAAAGACACAGCCACCCCAAAGTTTGGGATGGCTCTGTTTACAAGAACCTCGTTTACGGTACAAGTTCAATATCACAGAAATTGAAAAATGGATAAAGCAGTTGTGGTACTTACGTACAATGCAATATCACTCAGCAATGAAATCTATGTCATCAGGCCCGTAGCAGCATAATGAGTGGATTCAGGTATGATGATTCTAACTGAAATAAGTCACAGAGAAAAAGAAACATCATAAGATATCACTAATACATGGAATGTAAACTTGGCTACACACGAACTGGTTTACAAAACAGAACAGTGTCTCAAATTTAGAAAACCAACTTATGCTTGCTTAAGGGGAAAGGTGAATTGGGGTGCTGCATAAAACCAGAGATTGAAATGAGCACAGATAAAGTTGCTTAAGCCAAACATGTAATAGGCAAGAGCTACTCCTTGCTCAACGAAATGGACTCAACATCCCATATTAAACGCCTAAGAATGTAGCTGACTAGTAAGTATCTTAAAACCTATGGATTGCTATGTCTCCAAAAGAGAATCAAGCGTGTGTACACGGGCATAAACACAGCAGTGATAGGATTGGAGAGGTTCGGTGAGCAAATGAAGACCCTTTGAAGTCATATTGCATGGTACCCATTCCATGGGTCTCAACTCTCCAGCTTTAAGGGATTCTTCCTTCAGCTAAAGCATGCATGTGGAACCCAGAGTATGATCAACCATGTGATCGGGAGACGTGTTCCAATATGTCTCAGTTCTCGTCCCCTGGTACTCGGGTGCAACATTGCAGATGCTTTACTAACAATCTCCCGACTTGGAGAGATAGTGCCTTTAACCTCCTGTTTGGCCCAGTTTGCAGTTTCTGTGGAAGATGAACAGGAATAGGGAGAACCAATGAGAGACTAGCTGGAGGTGTCTGGATGGGCAATTTTAACTCTCATTTCCCACCAAGAAGAGGAATTAACCAAAGGCTCAGCGTGTCATGCCGGAACCAGATTAGGGCCTGAAGCAATCCTGTGGTGTTGCGGCCAGCTCACAAGAAAGTGAGTTGAAGAAAGGAGCTCAGGGACCCTGTAATTCACAAACCTGCAAAGTTATAAATGACAGCTATCGTCCAAAAATATACTGAAGTAAGACTGCCAAGACGACTTGAAAGCGGGGCAGAATTGCAGGAAACCGATTTCAGGAGGTACACTGCAATTGCATTTAAAGCATAGGAAAAGAGGCAGAACGTCCACAATGATGCACTTGGCCAAAAAGGGCGTATGCGTTTTTTCCTGAATATATTCAGGAAAAAAGGCATACGCACTTTTTGGCCAACCAAGCAAGCTTGCAAAGGAAATCTGCACTACATTGAAGTCTCACTTCCCTCCCGGTCAAAAGGACCATCTGAAAAAAGTGTAAAATCCAGAAAGGCAGGACAGGCCATGGAGAACTGGGAGCCTTGTTATGCTGATGGGCGGGATGTAAATTGCCAACAGTCACTGGGGAGAAGTGTATGGTGTTTCCTGAAACATCTAAAAAACAAAGCAACAGAGCCTAGGGCACTTCCACTTATGGTCCTATAGCTTAGGGAAATTAAAATCAAAAAGACACAGCCACCCCAAAGTTTGGGATGGCTCTGTTTACAAGAACCTCGTTTACGGTACAAGTTCAATATCGCAGAAAGCGAAAAATGGATAAAGAATTTGTGGTACTTACGTACAATGCAACATCACTCAGCAATGAAATCTATGTCATCATTCCCGTAGCAGCATAATGAGTGGATTCAGGTATGATGATTCTAACTGAAATAAGTCACACAGAAAAAGAAACGTCATAAGATATCACTAATACACGGAATGTAAACTTGGCTACACAGGAACTGGATTACAAAACAGAACAGGGTCTTAAATTTAGAAAACCAACTTATGCTTGTTTAAGGGGAAAGGTGAGTTGGGGTGCTGCATAAAACCAGAGATTGAAATGAGCACAGATAAAGTTCCTTAAGCCAAATATGGAATAGACAAGAGCTACTCCTTGCTCAACGAAATGGACTCAACACCCCATATTAAACGCCTAAGAATGTACCTGACTAGTAAGTATCTTAAAACCTATGGATTGCTATGTCTCCGAAACAGAATCAAGCGTGTGTACAGGGGCATAAACGCAGCAGTGATAGGATTGGAGAGGTTCGGTGAGCAAATGAAGACCCTTTGAAGTCATATTGCATGGTACCCATTCCACGGGTCTCAACTCTCCAGCTTTAAGGGATTCTTCCTTCAGCTGAAACATGCATGTGGAACCCAGAGTATGATCAACCGTGTGATTGGGAGACGTGTTCAAATATGTCTCAGTTTTCGACCGCTGGTACTCAAGTGCAACATTCCAGATGCTTTACTAACACTCTCCCGACTTGGAGAGTCAGTGCCTTTAACCTCCTGCTTGGCCCAGTTTGCAATTTCTGCGGAAGATGAACAGGGATAGGGAGGACCAATGAGAGACTAGCTGGAGGTGTCTGGACGGGCAAATTTAACTCTCATTTCCCACCAGGAAGAGCAATTAAGCAAAGGCTCAGCGTGCCGTGCCGGAACCAGATTAGGGCCTGAAGCAATCGTGCGGTGTTGCGGCCAGCTCACAAGAAAGCGAGTTGAAGAAAGGAGCTCAGGGGCACTGTAATTTACAAACCTGCAGAGTTATAAATGACAGCTATCGTCCAAAAATATACTGAAGTAAGGCTGCCACGAGGACTTGAAAGCGGGGCAGAATTGCAGGAAACCAATTTCAGGAGGTAGACTGGAATTGCATTTAAAGCATAGGAAAAGAGGCAGAACGTCGACAATGATGCACTTGGCCAAAAAGGGCGTATGCGTTGTTTCGTGAATATATTCAGGAAAAAACGCATACGCCCTTTTTGGCCAACCAAGCAAGCTTGCAAAGGAAATCTGCACTACAATGAAGTCTCACTTCCCCCAGGTCAAAAGGGCCATCTGAAAAACGTGTAAAATCCAGAAAGGCAGGACCGGCCATGGAGAACTGGGAGCCTTGTTATGCTGATGGGCGGGATGTAAATTGCCAACAGCCACTCAGGAGAAGTGTATGGTGTTTCCTGAAACATCTAAAAAACAAAGCAACAGAGCCTAGGGCACTTCCACTTATGGTCCTATAGCTTAGGGAAATTAAATTCAAAAAGACACAGCCACCCCAAAGTTTGGGATGGCTCTGTTTACAAGAACCTCGTTTACGGTACAAGTTCAATATCGCAGAAAGCGAAAAATGGATAAAGAATTTGTGGTACTTACGTACAATGCAATATCACTCAGCAATGAAATCTATGTCATCATTCCCGTAGCAGCATAATGAGTGGATTCAGGTATGATGATTCTAACTGAAATAAGTCACACAGAAAAAGAAATGTCATAAGATATCACTAATACACGGAATGTAAACTTGGCTACACAGGAACTGGATTACAAAACAGAACAGGGTCTCAAATTTAGAAAAGCAACTTATGCTTGTTTAAGGGGAAAGGTGAGTTGGGGTGCTGCATAAAACCAGAGATTGAAATGAGCACAGATAAAGTTCCTTAAGCCAAATATGGAATAGACAAGAGCTACTCCTTGCTCAACGAAATGGACTCAACACCCCATATTAAACGCCTAAGAATGTACCTGACTAGTAAGTATCTTAAAACCTATGGATTGCTATGTCTCCGAAACAGAATCAAGCGTGTGTACAGGGGCATAAACGCAGCAGTGATAGGATTGGAGAGGTTCGGTGAGCAAATGAAGACCCTTTGAAGTCATATTGCATGGTACCCATTCCACGGGTCTCAACTCTCCAGCTTTAAGGGATTCTTCCTTCAGCTGAAACATGCATGTGGAACCCAGAGTATGATCAACCGTGTGATTGGGAGACGTGTTCAAATATGTCTCAGTTTTCGACCGCTGGTACTCAGGTGCAACATTCCAGATGCTTTACTAACACTCTCCCAACTTGGAGAGTCAGTGCCTTTAACCTCCTGTTTGGCCCAGTTTGCAATTTCTGCGGAAGATGAACAGGGATAGGGAGGACCAATGAGAGACTAGCTGGAGGTGTCTGGACGGGCAAATTTAACTCTCATTTCCCACCAGGAAGAGCAATTAAGCAAAGGCTCAGCGTGCCGTGCCGGAACCAGATTAGGGCCTGAAGCAATCGTGCGGTGTTGCGGCCAGCTCACAAGAAAGCGAGTTGAAGAAAGGAGCTCAGGGGCACTGTAATTCACAAACCTGCACAGTTATAAATGACAGCTATCGTCCAAAAATATACTGAAGTAAGGCTGCCACGAGGACTTGAAAGCAGGGCAGAATTGCAGGAAACAAATTTCAGGAGGTAGACTGGAATTGCATTTAAAGCATAGGAAAAGAGGCAGAACGTCGACAATGATGCACTTGGCCAAAAAGGGCGTATGCGTTGTTTCCTGAATATATTCAGGAAAAAACGCATACGCCCTTTTTGGCCAACCAAGCAAGCTTGCAAAGGAAATCTGCACTACAATGAAGTCTCACTTCCCCCCGGTCAAAAGGGCCATCTGAAAAAAGTGTAAAATCCAGAAAGGCAGGACCGGCCATGGAGAACTGGGAGCCTTGTTATGCTGATGGGCGGGATGTAAATTGCCAACAGCCACTCAGGAGAAGTGTATGGTGTTTCCTGAAACATCTAAAAAACAAAGCAACAGAGCCTAGGGCACTTCCACTTATGGTCCTATAGCTTAGGGAAATTAAAATCAAAAAGACACAGCCACCCCAAAGTTTGGGATGGCTCTGTTTACAAGAACTTCGTTTACGGTACAAGTTCAATATCGCAGAAAGCGAAAAATGGATAAAGAATTTGTGGTACTTACGTACAATGCAATATCACTCAGCAATGAAATCTATGTTATCATTCCCGTAGCAGCATAATGAGTGGATTCAGGTATGATGATTCTAACTGAAATAAGTCACACAGAAAAAGAAACGTCATAAGATATCACTAATACACGGAATGTAAACTTGGCTACACAGGAACTGGATTACAAAACAGAACGGGGTCTCAAATTTAGAAAACCAACTTATGCTTGTTTAAGGGGAAAGGTGAGTTGGGGTGCTGCATAAAACCAGAGATTGAAATGAGCACAGATAAAGTTCCTTAAGCCAAATATGGAATAGACAAGAGCTACTCCTTGCTCAACGAAATGGACTCAACACCCCATATTAAACGCCTAAGAATGTACCTGACTAGTAAGTATCTTAAAACCTATGGATTGCTATGTCTCCGAAAGAGAATCAAGCGTGTGTACAGGGGCATAAACGCAGCAGTGATAGGATTGGAGAGGTTCGGTGAGCAAATGAAGACCCTTTGAAGTCATATTGCATGGTACCCATTCCACGGGTCACAACTCTCCAGGTTTAGGGATTCTTCCTTCAGCTGAAACATGCATGTGGAACCCAGAGTATGATCAACCGTGTGATTGGGAGATGTGTTCAAATATGTCTCAGTTTTCGTCCGCTGGTACTCAGGTGCAACATTCCAGACGCTTTCCTAACACTCTCCCGACTTGGAGAGTCAGTGCCTTTAACCTCCTGCTTAGCCCAGTTTGCAATTTCTGAGGAAGATGAACAGGGATAGGGAGGACCAATGAGAGACTAGCTGGAGGTGTCTGGATGGGGAAATTTAACTCTCATTTCCCACCAGGAATAGCAATTAAGCAAAGGCTCAGCGTGCCGTGCCGGAACCAGATTAGGGCCTGAAGCAATCGTGCGGTGTTGCGGCCAGCTCACAAGAAAGTGAGTTGAAGAAAGGAGCTCAGGGGCACTGTAATTCACAAACCTGCAGAGTTATAAATGACAGCTATCGTCCAAAAATATACTGAAGTAAGGCTGCCAAGAGGACTTGAAAGCGGGGCAGAATTGCAGGAAACCGATTTCAGGAGGTAGACTGGAATTGCATTTAAAGCATAGGAAAAGAGGCAGAACGTCGACAATGATGCACTTGGCCAAAAAGGGCGTATGCGTTTTTTCCTGAATATATTCACGAAAAAACGCATACGCCCTTTTTAGCCAACCAAGCAAGCTTGCAAAGGAAATCTGCACTACAATGAAGTCTCACTTCCCCCTGGTCAAAAGGGCCATCTGAAAAAAGTGTAAAATCCAGAAAGGCAGGACAGGCCATGGAGAACTGGGAGCCTTGTTATGCTGATGGGCGGGATGTAAATTGTCAACAGCCACTCGGGAGAAGTGTATGGTGTTTCCTGAAACATCTAAAAAACAAAGCAACAGAGCCTAGGGCACTTCCACTTATGGTCCTATAGCTTAGGGAAATTAAAATCAAAAAGACACAGCCACCCCAAAGTTTGGGATGGCTCTGTTTACAAGAACCTCGTTTACGGTACAAGTTCAATATCACAGAAATTGAAAAATGGATAAAGCAGTTGTGGTACTTACGTACAATGCAATATCACTCAGCAATGAAATCTATGTCATCAGGCCCGTAGCAGCATAATGAGTGGATTCAGGTATGATGATTCTAACTGAAATAAGTCACAGAGAAAAAGAAACATCATAAGATATCACTAATACATGGAATGTAAACTTGGCTACACACGAACTGGTTTACAAAACAGAACAGTGTCTCAAATTTAGAAAACCAACTTATGCTTGCTTAAGGGGAAAGGTGAATTGGGGTGCTGCATAAAACCAGAGATTGAAATGAGCACAGATAAAGTTGCTTAAGCCAAACATGTAATAGGCAAGAGCTACTCCTTGCTCAACGAAATGGACTCAACATCCCATATTAAACGCCTAAGAATGTAGCTGACTAGTAAGTATCTTAAAACCTATGGATTGCTATGTCTCCAAAAGAGAATCAAGCGTGTGTACACGGGCATAAACACAGCAGTGATAGGATTGGAGAGGTTCGGTGAGCAAATGAAGACCCTTTGAAGTCATATTGCATGGTACCCATTCCATGGGTCTCAACTCTCCAGCTTTAAGGGATTCTTCCTTCAGCTAAAGCATGCATGTGGAACCCAGAGTATGATCAACCATGTGATCGGGAGACGTGTTCCAATATGTCTCAGTTCTCGTCCCCTGGTACTCGGGTGCAACATTGCAGATGCTTTACTAACAATCTCCCGACTTGGAGAGATAGTGCCTTTAACCTCCTGTTTGGCCCAGTTTGCAGTTTCTGTGGAAGATGAACAGGAATAGGGAGAACCAATGAGAGACTAGCTGGAGGTGTCTGGATGGGCAATTTTAACTCTCATTTCCCACCAAGAAGAGGAATTAACCAAAGGCTCAGCGTGTCATGCCGGAACCAGATTAGGGCCTGAAGCAATCCTGTGGTGTTGCGGCCAGCTCACAAGAAAGTGAGTTGAAGAAAGGAGCTCAGGGACCCTGTAATTCACAAACCTGCAAAGTTATAAATGACAGCTATCGTCCAAAAATATACTGAAGTAAGACTGCCAAGACGACTTGAAAGCGGGGCAGAATTGCAGGAAACCGATTTCAGTAGGTACACTGCAATTGCATTTAAAGCATAGGAAAAGAGGCAGAACGTCCACAATGATGCACTTGGCCAAAAAGGGCGTATGCGTTTTTTCCTGAATATATTCAGGAAAAAAGGCATACGCACTTTTTGGCCAACCAAGCAAGCTTGCAAAGGAAATCTGCACTACATTGAAGTCTCACTTCCCTCCCGGTCAAAAGGACCATCTGAAAAAAGTGTAAAATCCAGAAAGGCAGGACAGGCCATGGAGAACTGGGAGCCTTGTTATGCTGATGGGCGGGATGTAAATTGCCAACAGTCACTGGGGAGAAGTGTATGGTGTTTCCTGAAACATCTAAAAAACAAAGCAACAGAGCCTAGGGCACTTCCACTTATGGTCCTATAGCTTAGGGAAATTAAAATCAAAAAGACACAGCCACCCCAAAGTTTGGGATGGCTCTGTTTACAAGAACCTCGTTTACGGTACAAGTTCAATATCGCAGAAAGCGAAAAATGGATAAAGAATTTGTGGTACTTACGTACAATGCAACATCACTCAGCAATGAAATCTATGTCATCATTCCCGTAGCAGCATAATGAGTGGATTCAGGTATGATGATTCTAACTGAAATAAGTCACACAGAAAAAGAAACGTCATAAGATATCACTAATACACGGAATGTAAACTTGGCTACACAGGAACTGGATTACAAAACAGAACAGGGTCTTAAATTTAGAAAACCAACTTATGCTTGTTTAAGGGGAAAGGTGAGTTGGGGTGCTGCATAAAACCAGAGATTGAAATGAGCACAGATAAAGTTCCTTAAGCCAAATATGGAATAGACAAGAGCTACTCCTTGCTCAACGAAATGGACTCAACACCCCATATTAAACGCCTAAGAATGTACCTGACTAGTAAGTATCTTAAAACCTATGGATTGCTATGTCTCCGAAACAGAATCAAGCGTGTGTACAGGGGCATAAACGCAGCAGTGATAGGATTGGAGAGGTTCGGTGAGCAAATGAAGACCCTTTGAAGTCATATTGCATGGTACCCATTCCACGGGTCTCAACTCTCCAGCTTTAAGGGATTCTTCCTTCAGCTGAAACATGCATGTGGAACCCAGAGTATGATCAACCGTGTGATTGGGAGACGTGTTCAAATATGTCTCAGTTTTCGACCGCTGGTACTCAAGTGCAACATTCCAGATGCTTTACTAACACTCTCCCGACTTGGAGAGTCAGTGCCTTTAACCTCCTGCTTGGCCCAGTTTGCAATTTCTGCGGAAGATGAACAGGGATAGGGAGGACCAATGAGAGACTAGCTGGAGGTGTCTGGACGGGCAAATTTAACTCTCATTTCCCACCAGGAAGAGCAATTAAGCAAAGGCTCAGCGTGCCGTGCCGGAACCAGATTAGGGCCTGAAGCAATCGTGCGGTGTTGCGGCCAGCTCACAAGAAAGCGAGTTGAAGAAAGGAGCTCAGGGGCACTGTAATTTACAAACCTGCAGAGTTATAAATGACAGCTATCGTCCAAAAATATACTGAAGTAAGGCTGCCACGAGGACTTGAAAGCGGGGCAGAATTGCAGGAAACCAATTTCAGGAGGTAGACTGGAATTGCATTTAAAGCATAGGAAAAGAGGCAGAACGTCGACAATGATGCACTTGGCCAAAAAGGGCGTATGCGTTGTTTCGTGAATATATTCAGGAAAAAACGCATACGCCCTTTTTGGCCAACCAAGCAAGCTTGCAAAGGAAATCTGCACTACAATGAAGTCTCACTTCCCCCAGGTCAAAAGGGCCATCTGAAAAACGTGTAAAATCCAGAAAGGCAGGACCGGCCATGGAGAACTGGGAGCCTTGTTATGCTGATGGGCGGGATGTAAATTGCCAACAGCCACTCAGGAGAAGTGTATGGTGTTTCCTGAAACATCTAAAAAACAAAGCAACAGAGCCTAGGGCACTTCCACTTATGGTCCTATAGCTTAGGGAAATTAAATTCAAAAAGACACAGCCACCCCAAAGTTTGGGATGGCTCTGTTTACAAGAACCTCGTTTACGGTACAAGTTCAATATCGCAGAAAGCGAAAAATGGATAAAGAATTTGTGGTACTTACGTACAATGCAATATCACTCAGCAATGAAATCTATGTCATCATTCCCGTAGCAGCATAATGAGTGGATTCAGGTATGATGATTCTAACTGAAATAAGTCACACAGAAAAAGAAATGTCATAAGATATCACTAATACACGGAATGTAAACTTGGCTACACAGGAACTGGATTACAAAACAGAACAGGGTCTCAAATTTAGAAAAGCAACTTATGCTTGCTTAAGGGGAAAGGTGAGTTGGGGTGCTGCATAAAACCAGAGATTGAAATGAGCACAGATAAAGTTCCTTAAGCCAAATATGGAATAGACAAGAGCTACTCCTTGCTCAACGAAATGGACTCAACACCCCATATTAAACGCCTAAGAATGTACCTGACTAGTAAGTATCTTAAAACCTATGGATTGCTATGTCTCCGAAACAGAATCAAGCGTGTGTACAGGGGCATAAACGCAGCAGTGATAGGATTGGAGAGGTTCGGTGAGCAAATGAAGACCCTTTGAAGTCATATTGCATGGTACCCATTCCACGGGTCTCAACTCTCCAGCTTTAAGGGATTCTTCCTTCAGCTGAAACATGCATGTGGAACCCAGAGTATGATCAACCGTGTGATTGGGAGACGTGTTCAAATATGTCTCAGTTTTCGACCGCTGGTACTCAGGTGCAACATTCCAGATGCTTTACTAACACTCTCCCAACTTGGAGAGTCAGTGCCTTTAACCTCCTGTTTGGCCCAGTTTGCAATTTCTGCGGAAGATGAACAGGGATAGGGAGGACCAATGAGAGACTAGCTGGAGGTGTCTGGACGGGCAAATTTAACTCTCATTTCCCACCAGGAAGAGCAATTAAGCAAAGGCTCAGCGTGCCGTGCCGGAACCAGATTAGGGCCTGAAGCAATCGTGCGGTGTTGCGGCCAGCTCACAAGAAAGCGAGTTGAAGAAAGGAGCTCAGGGGCACTGTAATTCACAAACCTGCAGAGTTATAAATGACAGCTATCGTCCAAAAATATACTGAAGTAAGGCTGCCACGAGGACTTCAAAGCGGGGCAGAATTGCAGGAAACAAATTTCAGGAGGTAGACTGGAATTGCATTTAAAGCATAGGAAAAGAGGCAGAACGTCGACAATGATGCACTTGGCCAAAAAGGGCGTATGCGTTGTTTCCTGAATATATTCAGGAAAAAACGCATACGCCCTTTTTAGCCAACCAAGCAAGCTTGCAAAGGAAATCTGCACTACAATGAAGTCTCACTTCCCCCCGGTCAAAAGGGCCATCTGAAAAAAGTGTAAAATCCAGAAAGGCAGGACCGGCCATGGAGAACTGGGAGCCTTGTTATGCTGATGGGCGGGATGTAAATTGCCAACAGCCACTCAGGAGAAGTGTATGGTGTTTCCTGAAACATCTAAAAAACAAAGCAACAGAGCCTAGGGCACTTCCACTTATGGTCCTATAGCTTAGGGAAATTAAAATCAAAAAGACACAGCCACCCCAAAGTTTGGGATGGCTCTGTTTACAAGAACCTCGTTTACGGTACAAGTTCAATATCGCAGAAAGCGAAAAATGGATAAAGAATTTGTGGTACTTACGTACAATGCAATATCACTCAGCAATGAAATCTATGTTATCATTCCCGTAGCAGCATAATGAGTGGATTCAGGTATGATGATTCTAACTGAAATAAGTCACACAGAAAAAGAAACGTCATAAGATATCACTAATACACGGAATGTAAACTTGGCTACACAGGAACTGGATTACAAAACAGAACGGGGTCTCAAATTTAGAAAACCAACTTATGCTTGTTTAAGGGGAAAGGTGAGTTGGGGTGCTGCATAAAACCAGAGATTGAAATGAGCACAGATAAAGTTCCTTAAGCCAAATATGGAATAGACAAGAGCTACTCCTTGCTCAACGAAATGGACTCAACACCCCATATTAAACGCCTAAGAATGTACCTGACTAGTAAGTATCTTAAAACCTATGGATTGCTATGTCTCCGAAACAGAATCAAGCGTGCGTACAGGGGCATAAACGCAGCAGTGATAGGATTGTAGAGGTTCGGTGAGCAAATGAAGACCCTTTGAAGTCATATTGCATGGTACCCATTCCACGGGTCTCAACTCTCCAGCTTTAAGGGATTCTTCCTTCAGCTGAAACATGCATGTGGAACCCAGAGTATGATCAACCGTGTGATTGGGAGACGTGTTCAAATATGTCTCAGTTTTCGACCGCTGGTACTCAGGGTCAACATTCCAGATGCTTTACTAACACTCTCCCGACTTGGAGAGTCAGTGCCTTTAACCTCCTGCTTGGCCCAGTTTGCAATTTCTGCGGAAGATGAACAGGGATAGGGAGGACCAATGAGAGACTAGCTGGAGGTGTCTGGACGGGCAAATTTAACTCTCATTTCCCACCAGGAAGAGCAATTAAGCAAAGGCTCAGCGTGCCGTGCCGGAACCAGATTAGGGCCTGAAGCAATCGTGCGGTGTTGCGGCCAGCTCACAAGAAAGCGAGTTGAAGAAAGGAGCTCAGGGGCACTGTAATTCACAAACCTGCAGAGTTATAAATGACAGCTATCGTCCAAAAATATACTGAAGTAAGGCTGCCACGAGGACTTCAAAGCGGGGCAGAATTGCAGGAAACCAATTTCAGGAGGTAGACTGGAATTGCATTTAAAGCATAGGAAAAGAGGCAGAACGTCGACAATGATGCACTTGGCTAAAAAGGGCGTATGCGTTTTTTCCTGAATATATTCAGGAAAAAACGCATACGCCCTTTTTGGCCAACCAAGCAAGCTTGCAAAGGAAATCTGCACTACAATGAAGTCTCACTTCCCCCCGGTCAAAAGGGCCATCTGAAAAAAGTGTAAAATCCAGAAAGGCAGGACCGGCCATGGAGAACTGGGAGCCTTGTTATGCTGATGGGCGGGATGTAAATTGCCAACAGCCACTCAGGAGAAGTGTATGGTGTTTCCTGAAACATCTAAAAAACAAAGCAACAGAGCCTAGGGCACTTCCACTTATGGTCCTATAGCTTAGGGAAATTAAAATCAAAAAGACACAGCCACCCCAAAGTTTGGGATGGCTCTGTTTACAAGAACCTCGTTTACGGTACAAGTTCAATATCGCAGAAAGCGAAAAATGGATAAAGAATTTGTGGTACTTACGTACAATGCAACATCACTCAGCAATGAAATCTATGTCATCATTCCCGTAGCAGCATAATGAGTGGATTCAGGTATGATGATTCTAACTGAAATAAGTCACACAGAAAAAGAAACGTCATAAGATATCACTAATACACGGAATGTAAACTTGGCTACACAGGAACTGGATTACAAAACAGAACAGGGTCTTAAATTTAGAAAACCAACTTATGCTTGTTTAAGGGGAAAGGTGAGTTGGGGTGCTGCATAAAACCAGAGATTGAAATGAGCACAGATAAAGTTCCTTAAGCCAAATATGGAATAGACAAGAGCTACTCCTTGCTCAACGAAATGGACTCAACACCCCATATTAAACGCCTAAGAATGTACCTGACTAGTAAGTATCTTAAAACCTATGGATTGCTATGTCTCCGAAACAGAATCAAGCGTGTGTACAGGGGCATAAACGCAGCAGTGATAGGATTGGAGAGGTTCGGTGAGCAAATGAAGACCCTTTGAAGTCATATTGCATGGTACCCATTCCACGGGTCTCAACTCTCCAGCTTTAAGGGATTCTTCCTTCAGCTGAAACATGCATGTGGAACCCAGAGTATGATCAACCGTGTGATTGGGAGACGTGTTCAAATATGTCTCAGTTTTCGACCGCTGGTACTCAAGTGCAACATTCCAGATGCTTTACTAACACTCTCCCGACTTGGAGAGTCAGTGCCTTTAACCTCCTGCTTGGCCCAGTTTGCAATTTCTGCGGAAGATGAACAGGGATAGGGAGGACCAATGAGAGACTAGCTGGAGGTGTCTGGACGGGCAAATTTAACTCTCATTTCCCACCAGGAAGAGCAATTAAGCAAAGGCTCAGCGTGCCGTGCCGGAACCAGATTAGGGCCTGAAGCAATCGTGCGGTGTTGCGGCCAGCTCACAAGAAAGCGAGTTGAAGAAAGGAGCTCAGGGGCACTGTAATTTACAAACCTGCAGAGTTATAAATGACAGCTATCGTCCAAAAATATACTGAAGTAAGGCTGCCACGAGGACTTGAAAGCGGGGCAGAATTGCAGGAAACCAATTTCAGGAGGTAGACTGGAATTGCATTTAAAGCATAGGAAAAGAGGCAGAACGTCGACAATGATGCACTTGGCCAAAAAGGGCGTATGCGTTGTTTCGTGAATATATTCAGGAAAAAACGCATACGTCCTTTTTGGCCAACCAAGCAAGCTTGCAAAGGAAATCTGCACTACAATGAAGTCTCACTTCCCCCAGGTCAAAAGGGCCATCTGAAAAACGTGTAAAATCCAGAAAGGCAGGACCGGCCATGGAGAACTGGGAGCCTTGTTATGCTGATGGGCGGGATGTAAATTGCCAACAGCCACTCAGGAGAAGTGTATGGTGTTTCCTGAAACATCTAAAAAACAAAGCAACAGAGCCTAGGGCACTTCCACTTATGGTCCTATAGCTTAGGGAAATTAAATTCAAAAAGACACAGCCACCCCAAAGTTTGGGATGGCTCTGTTTACAAGAACCTCGTTTACGGTACAAGTTCAATATCGCAGAAAGCGAAAAATGGATAAAGAATTTGTGGTACTTACGTACAATGCAATATCACTCAGCAATGAAATCTATGTCATCATTCCCGTAGCAGCATAATGAGTGGATTCAGGTATGATGATTCTAACTGAAATAAGTCACACAGAAAAAGAAATGTCATAAGATATCACTAATACACGGAATGTAAACTTGGCTACACAGGAACTGGATTACAAAACAGAACAGGGTCTCAAATTTAGAAAAGCAACTTATGCTTGCTTAAGGGGAAAGGTGAGTTGGGGTGCTGCATAAAACCAGAGATTGAAATGAGCACAGATAAAGTTCCTTAAGCCAAATATGGAATAGACAAGAGCTACTCCTTGCTCAACGAAATGGACTCAACACCCCATATTAAACGCCTAAGAATGTACCTGACTAGTAAGTATCTTAAAACCTATGGATTGCTATGTCTCCGAAACAGAATCAAGCGTGTGTACAGGGGCATAAACGCAGCAGTGATAGGATTGGAGAGGTTCGGTGAGCAAATGAAGACCCTTTGAAGTCATATTGCATGGTACCCATTCCACGGGTCTCAACTCTCCAGCTTTAAGGGATTCTTCCTTCAGCTGAAACATGCATGTGGAACCCAGAGTATGATCAACCGTGTGATTGGGAGACGTGTTCAAATATGTCTCAGTTTTCGACCGCTGGTACTCAGGTGCAACATTCCAGATGCTTTACTAACACTCTCCCAACTTGGAGAGTCAGTGCCTTTAACCTCCTGTTTGGCCCAGTTTGCAATTTCTGCGGAAGATGAACAGGGATAGGGAGGACCAATGAGAGACTAGCTGGAGGTGTCTGGACGGGCAAATTTAACTCTCATTTCCCACCAGGAAGAGCAATTAAGCAAAGGCTCAGCGTGCCGTGCCGGAACCAGATTAGGGCCTGAAGCAATCGTGCGGTGTTGCGGCCAGCTCACAAGAAAGCGAGTTGAAGAAAGGAGCTCAGGGGCACTGTAATTCACAAACCTGCAGAGTTATAAATGACAGCTATCGTCCAAAAATATACTGAAGTAAGGCTGCCACGAGGACTTGAAAGCGGGGCAGAATTGCAGGAAACAAATTTCAGGAGGTAGACTGGAATTGCATTTAAAGCATAGGAAAAGAGGCAGAACGTCGACAATGATGCACTTGGCCAAAAAGGGCGTATGCGTTGTTTCCTGAATATATTCAGGAAAAAACGCATACGCCCTTTTTAGCCAACCAAGCAAGCTTGCAAAGGAAATCTGCACTACAATGAAGTCTCACTTCCCCCCGGTCAAAAGGGCCATCTGAAAAAAGTGTAAAATCCAGAAAGGCAGGACCGGCCATGGAGAACTGGGAGCCTTGTTATGCTGATGGGCGGGATGTAAATTGCCAACAGCCACTCAGGAGAAGTGTATGGTGTTTCCTGAAACATCTAAAAAACAAAGCAACAGAGCCTAGGGCACTTCCACTTATGGTCCTATAGCTTAGGGAAATTAAAATCAAAAAGACACAGCCACCCCAAAGTTTGGGATGGCTCTGTTTACAAGAACCTCGTTTACGGTACAAGTTCAATATCGCAGAAAGCGAAAAATGGATAAAGAATTTGTGGTACTTACGTACAATGCAATATCACTCAGCAATGAAATCTATGTTATCATTCCCGTAGCAGCATAATGAGTGGATTCAGGTATGATGATTCTAACTGAAATAAGTCACACAGAAAAAGAAACGTCATAAGATATCACTAATACACGGAATGTAAACTTGGCTACACAGGAACTGGATTACAAAACAGAACGGGGTCTCAAATTTAGAAAACCAACTTATGCTTGTTTAAGGGGAAAGGTGAGTTGGGGTGCTGCATAAAACCAGAGATTGAAATGAGCACAGATAAAGTTCCTTAAGCCAAATATGGAATAGACAAGAGCTACTCCTTGCTCAACGAAATGGACTCAACACCCCATATTAAACGCCTAAGAATGTACCTGACTAGTAAGTATCTTAAAACCTATGGATTGCTATGTCTCCGAAACAGAATCAAGCGTGCGTACAGGGGCATAAACGCAGCAGTGATAGGATTGGAGAGGTTCGGTGAGCAAATGAAGACCCTTTGAAGTCATATTGCATGGTACCCATTCCACGGGTCTCAACTCTCCAGCTTTAAGGGATTCTTCCTTCAGCTGAAACATGCATGTGGAACCCAGAGTATGATCAACCGTGTGATTGGGAGACGTGTTCAAATATGTCTCAGTTTTCGACCGCTGGTACTCAGGGTCAACATTCCAGATGCTTTACTAACACTCTCCCGACTTGGAGAGTCAGTGCCTTTAACCTCCTGCTTGGCCCAGTTTGCAATTTCTGCGGAAGATGAACAGGGATAGGGAGGACCAATGAGAGACTAGCTGGAGGTGTCTGGACGGGCAAATTTAACTCTCATTTCCCACCAGGAAGAGCAATTAAGCAAAGGCTCAGCGTGCCGTGCCGGAACCAGATTAGGGCCTGAAGCAATCGTGCGGTGTTGCGGCCAGCTCACAAGAAAGCGAGTTGAAGAAAGGAGCTCAGGGGCACTGTAATTCACAAACCTGCAGAGTTATAAATGACAGCTATCGTCCAAAAATATACTGAAGTAAGGCTGCCACGAGGACTTCAAAGCGGGGCAGAATTGCAGGAAACCAATTTCAGGAGGTAGACTGGAATTGCATTTAAAGCATAGGAAAAGAGGCAGAACGTCGACAATGATGCACTTGGCTAAAAAGGGCGTATGCGTTTTTTCCTGAATATATTCAGGAAAAAACGCATACGCCCTTTTTGGCCAACCAAGCAAGCTTGCAAAGGAAATCTGCACTACAATGAAGTCTCACTTCCCCCCGGTCAAAAGGGCCATCTGAAAAAAGTGTAAAATCCAGAAAGGCAGGACCGGCCATGGAGAACTGGGAGCCTTGTTATGCTGATGGGCGGGATGTAAATTGCCAACAGCCACTCAGGAGAAGTGTATGGTGTTTCCTGAAACATCTAAAAAACAAAGCAACAGAGCCTAGGGCACTTCCACTTATGGTCCTATAGCTTAGGGAAATTAAAATCAAAAAGACACAGCCACCCCAAAGTTTGGGATGGCTCTGTTTACAAGAACCTCGTTTACGGTACAAGTTCAATATCGCAGAAAGCGAAAAATGGATAAAGAAGCTGTGGTACTTACGTACAATGCAATATCACTCAGCAATGAAATCTATGTCATCATTCCCGTAGCAGCATAATGAGTGGATTCAGGTATGATGATTCTAACTGAAATAAGTCACACAGAAAAAGAAACGTCATAAGATATCACTAATACACGGAATGTAAACTTGGCTACACAGGAACTGGATTACAAAACAGAACGGGGTCCCAAATTTAGAAAACCAACTTATGCTTGTTTAAGGGGAAAGGTGAGTTGGGGTGTTGCATAAAACCAGAGATTGAAATGAGCACAGATAAAGTTCCTTAAGCCAAATATGGAATAGACAAGAGCTACTCCTTGCTCAACGAAATGGACTCAACACCCCATATTAAACGCCTAAGAATGTACCTGACTAGTAAGTATCTTAAAACCTATGGATTGCTATGTCTCCGAAACAGAATCAAGCGTGTGTACAGGGGCATAAACGCAGCAGTGATAGGATTGGAGAGGTTCGGTGAGCAAATGAAGACCCTTTGAAGTCATATTGCATGGTACCCATTCCACGGGTCTCAACTCTCCAGGTTTAAGGGATTCTTCCTTCAGCTGAAACATGCATGTGGAACCCAGAGTATGATCAACTGTGTGATTGGGAGACGTGTTCAAATATGTCTCAGTTTTCGTCCGCTAGTACTCAGGTGCAACATTCCAGACGCTTTACTAACACTCTCCCGACTTGGAGAGTCAGTGCCTTTAAACTCCTGCTTGGCCCAGTTTGCAATTTCTGCGGAAGATGAACAGGGATAGGGAGGACCAATGAGAGACTAGCTGGAGGTGTCCGGATGGGCAAATTTAACTCTCATTTCCCACCAGGAAGAGGAATTAACCAAAGGATCAGCGTGCCGTGCCGGAACCAGATTAGGGCCTGAAGCAATCCTGCGGTGTTGCGGCCAGCTCACAAGAAAGCGAGTTGAAGAAAGGAGCTCAGGGGCACTGTAATTCACAAACCTGCAGAGTTATAAATGACAGCTATCGTCCAAAAATATACTGAAGTAAGCCTGCCAAGAGGACTTGAAAGCGGGACAGAATTGCAGGAAACCGATTTCAGGAGGTAGACTGGAATTGCATTTAAAGCATAGGAAAAGAGGCAGAACGTCTACAATGATGCACTTGGCCAAAAAGGGCGTATGCGTTTTTTCCTGAATATATTCAGGAAAAAACGCATACGCCCTTTTTGGCCAACCAAGCAAGCTTGCAAAGGAAATCTGCACTACATTGAAGTCTCACTTCCCTCCCGGTCAAAAGGACCATCTGAAAAAAGTGTAAAATCCAGAAAGTCAGGACAGGCCATGGAGAACTGGGAGCCTTGTTATGCTGATGGGCGGGATGTAAATTGCCAACAGTCACTGGGGAGAAGTGTATGGTGTTTCCTGAAACATATAAAAAACAAAGCAACAGAGCCTAGGGCACTTCCACTTATTGTCATATAGCTTAGGGAAATTAAAATCAAAAAGACACAGCCACCCCAAAGTTTGGGATGGCTCTGTTTACAAGAACCTCGTTTACGGTACAAGTTCAATATCGCAGGAAAGCGAAAAAATGGATAAAGAAGCTGTGGTACTTACGTACAATGCAATATCACTCAGCAATGAAATCTATGTCATCATTCCCGTAGCAGCATAATGAGTGGATTCAGGTATGATGATTCTAACTGAAATAAGTCACACAGAAAAAGAAACGTCATAAGGTATCACTAATCCACGGAATGTAAACTTGGCTACACAGGCACTGAATTACAAAACAGAAGAGGGTCTCAAATTTAGAAAACCAACTTATGCTTGCTTAAGGGGAAAGGTGAGTTGGGGTGCTGCATAAAACAGAGATTGAAATGAGCACAGATAAAGTTCCTTAAGCCAATATGTAATATACAAGAGCTACTCCTTGCTCAACGAAATGGACTCAACACCCCATATTAAACGCCTAAGAATGTAGCTGACTAGTAAGTATCTTAAAACCTATGGATTGCTATGTCTCCGAAAGAGAACCAAGCGTGTGTACAGGGGCATAAACGCAGCAGTGATAGGATTGGAGAGGTCGGTGAGCAAATGAAGACCCTTTGAAGTCACATTGCATGGTACCCATTCACAGGGTCTCAACTCTCCAGGTTTAAGGGATTCTTCCTTCAGCTAAAACAGGCATGTGGAACCCAGAGTATGATCAACCATGTGATCGGGAGACGTGTTCAAATATGTCTCAGTTCTCGTACCTGTTACTCGGGTGCAACATTCCAAAAGCTTTATTAACACTCTCCCGAATTGGAAAGTCAGTGCCTTTAATCTCCTGTTTGGCCAGTTTGCAATTTCTGCAGAGATGAACAGGAATAGGGAGAACCAATGAGAGACTAGCTGGAGGTGTCTGGACGGGCAAATTTAACTCTCATTTCCCAATAAGAAGAGGAATTAACCAAAGGCTCAGCATGCCGTGCCGGAACCAGATTAGGGCCCGAAGCAATCCTGCAGTGTTGCGGCCAGCTCACATGAAAGCGAGTTGAAGATAGGAGCTCAGTGGAACTGTAATTCACAACCCTGCAGAGTTATAAATGACAGCTATCGTCCAAAAATATACTGAAGTAAGCCTGCCAAGAGGACTTGAAAGCGGGACAGAATTGCAGGAAACCGATTTCAGGAGGTAGACTGGAATTGCATTTAAAGCATAGGAAAAGAGGCAGAACGTCGACAATGATGCACTTGGCCAAAAAGGGCGTATGCGTTTTTTCCTGAATATATTCAGGAAAAAACGCATACGCCCTTTTTGGCCAACCAAGCAAGCTTGCAAAGGAAATCTGCACTACAATGAAGTCTCACTTCCCCCTGGTCAAAAGGGCCATCTGAAAAAAGTGTAAAATCCAGAAAGGCAGGACAGGCCATGGAGAACTGGGAGCCTTGTTATGCTGATGGGCGGGATGTAAACTGCCAACAGCCACTAGGGAGAAGTGTATGGTGTTTCCTGAAACATCTAAAAAACAAAGCAACAGAGCCTAGGGCACTTCCACTTATGGTCCTATAGCTTAGGGAAATTAAAATCAAAAAGACACAGCCACCCCAATGTTTGGGATGGCTCTGTTTACAAGAACCTCGTTTACGGTACAAGTTCAATATCACAGAAAGTGAAAAATGGATAAAGAAGTTGTGGTACTTACGTACAATGCAATATCACTCAGCAATGAAATCTATGTCATCAGGCCCGTAGCAGCATAATGAGTGGATTCAGGTATGATGATTCTAACTGAAATAAGTCACACAGAAAAAGAAACATCATAAGATATCACTAATACATGGAATGTAAACTTGGCTACACACGAACTGGATTACAAAACAGAACAGGGTCTCAAATTTAGAAAACCAACTTATGCTTGCTTAAGGGGAAAGGTGAGTTGGGGTGCTGCATAAAACCAGAGATTGAAATGAGCACAAATAAAGTTCCTTAAGCCAAACATGTAATAGACAAGAGCTACTCCTTGCTCAACGAAATGGACTCAACACCCCATATTAAACGCCTAAGAATGTAGCTGACTAGTAAGTATCTTAAAACCTATGGATTGCTATGTCTCCAAAAGAGAATCAAGCGTGTGTACAGGGGCATAAACGCAGCAGTGATAGGATTGGAGAGGTTCGGTGAGCAAACGAAGACCCTTTGAAGTCATATTGCATGGTACCCATTCCACGGGTCTCAACTCTCCAGCTTTAAGGGATTCTTCCTTCAGCTAAAGCATGCATGTGGAACCCAGAGTATGATCAATCATGTGATCGGGAGACGTGTTCCAATATGTCTCAGTTCTCGTCCCATGGTACTCGGGTGCAACATTGCAGATGCTTTACTAACACTCTCCCGACTTGGAGAGTCAGTACCTTTAACCTCCTGTTTGGCCCAGTTTGCAATTTCTGCGGAAGATGAACAGGAATAGGGAGAACCAATGAGAGACTAGCTGGAGGTGTCTGGATGGACAAATATAACTCTCATTTCCCACCAAGAAGAGGAATTAACCAAAGGATCAGCGTGCCATGCCGGAACCAGATTAGGGCCTGAAGCAATCCTGCGGTGTTGCGGCCAGCTCACAAGAAAGCGAGTTGAAGAAAGGAGCTCAGGGGCACTGTAATTCACAAACCTTCAGAGTTATAAATGACAGCTATCGTCCAAAAATATACTGAAGTAAGCCTGCCAAGACGACTTGAAAGCGGGGCAGAATTGCAGGAAACCGATTTCAGGAGGTAGACTGGAATTGCATTTAAAGCATAGGAAAAGAGGCAGAACGTCCACAATGATGCACTTGGCCAAAAAGGGCGTATGCGTTTTTTCCTGAATATATTCAGGAAAAAACGCATACGCACTTTTTGGCCAACCAAGCAAGCTTGCAAAGGAAATCTGCACTACATTGAAGTCTCACTTCCCTCCCGGTCAAAAGGATCATCTGAAAAAAGTGTAAAATCCAGAAAGGCAGGACAGGCCATGGAGAACTGGGAGCCTTGTTATGCTGATGGGCGGGATGTAAATTGCCAACAGTCACTGGGGAGAAGTGTATGGTGTTTCCTGAAACATCTAAAAAACAAAGCAACAGAGCCTAGGGCACTTCCACTTATTGTCATATAGCTTAGGGAAATTAAAATCAAAAAGACACAGCCACCCCAAAGTTTGGGACGGCTCTGTTTACAAGAACCTCATTTACGGTACAAGTTCAATATCGCAGAAAGCGAAAAATGGATAAAGAAGTTGTGGTACTTACGTACAATGCAATATCACTCAGCAATGAAATCTATGTCATCATTCCCGTAGCAGCATAATGAGTGGATTCAGGTATGATGATTCTAACTGAAATAAGTCACACAGAAAAAGAAACGTCATAAGGTATCACTAATCCACGGAATGTAAACTTGGCTACACAGGCACTGAATTACAAAACAGAAGAGGGTCTCAAATTTAGAAAACCAACTTATGCTTGCTTAAGGGGAAAGGTGAGTTGGGGTGCTGCATAAAACCAGAGATTGAAATGAGCACAGATAAAGTTCCTTAAGCCAAATATGTAATATACAAGAGCTACTCCTTGCTCAACGAAATGGACTCAACACCCCATATTAAACGCCTAAGAATGTACCTGACTAGTAAGTATCTTAAAACCTATGGATTGCTATGTCTCCAAAAGAGAACCAAGCGTGTGTACAGGGGCATAAATGCAGCAGTAATAGGATTGGAGAGGTTCGGTGAGCAAATGAAGACCCTTTGAAGTCACATTGCATGGTACCCATTCCACGGGTCTCAACTCTCCAGGTTTAAGGGATTCTTCCTTCAGCTAAAACAGGCATGTGGAACCCAGAGTATGATCAACCATGTGATCGGGAGACGTGTTCAAATATGTCTCAGTTCTCGTACCCTGTTACTCAGGTGCAACATTCCAAAAGCTTTATTAACACTCTCCCGAATTGGAAAGTCAGTGCCTTTAATCTCCTGTTTGGCCCAGTTTGCAATTTCTGCAGAAGATGAACAGGAATAGGGAGAACCAATGAGAGACTAGCTGGAGGTGTCTGGACGGGCAAATTTAACTCTCATTTCCCAATAAGAAGAGGAATTAACCAAAGGCTCAGCATGCCGTGCCGGAACCAGATTAGGGCCCGAAGCAATCCTGCAGTGTTGCGGCCAGCTCACATGAAAGCGAGTTGAAGATAGGAGCTCAGTGGAACTGTAATTCACAACCCTGCAGAGTTATAAATGACAGCTATCGTCCAAAAATATACTGAAGTAAGCCTGCCAAGAGGACTTGAAAGCGGGACAGAATTGCAGGAAACCGATTTCAGGAGGTAGACTGGAATTGCATTTAAAGCATAGGAAAAGAGGCAGAACGTCGACAATGATGCACTTGGCCAAAAAGGGCGTATGCGTTTTTTCCTGAATATATTCAGGAAAAAACGCATACGCCCTTTTTGGCCAACCAAGCAAGCTTGCAAAGGAAATCTGCACTACAATGAAGTCTCACTTCCCCCTGGTCAAAAGGGCCATCTGAAAAAAGTGTAAAATCCAGAAAGGCAGGACAGGCCATGGAGAACTGGGAGCCTTGTTATGCTGATGGGCGGGATGTAAACTGCCAACAGCCAATAGGCAGAAGTGTATGGTGTTTCCTGAAACATCTAAAAAACAAAGCAACAGAGCCTAGGGCACTTCCACTTATGGTCCTATAGCTTAGGGAAATTAAAATCAAAAAGACACAGCCACCCCAATGTTTGGGATGGCTCTGTTTACAAGAACCTCGTTTACGGTACAAGTTCAATATCACAGAAAGTGAAAAATGGATAAAGAAGTTGTGGTAGTTACGTACAATGCAATATCACTCAGCAATGAAATCTATGTCATCAGGCCCGTAGCAGCATAATGAGTGGATTCAGGTATGATGATTCTAACTGAAATAAGTCACACAGAAAAAGAAACATCATAAGATATCACTAATACATGGAATGTAAACTTGGCTACACACGAACTGGATTACAAAACAGAACAGGGTCTCAAATTTAGAAAACCAACTTATGCTTGCTTAAGGGGAAAGGTGAGTTGGGGTGCTGCATAAAACCAGAGATTGAAATGAGCACAAATAAAGTTCCTTAAGCCAAACATGTAATAGACAAGAGCTACTCCTTGCTCAACGAAATGGACTCAACACCCCATATTAAACGCCTAAGAATGTAGCTGACTAGTAAGTATCTTAAAACCTATGGATTGCTATGTCTCCAAAAGAGAATCAAGCGTGTGTACAGGGGCATAAACGCAGCAGTGATAGGATTGGAGAGGTTCGGTGAGCAAACGAAGACCCTTTGAAGTCATATTGCATGGTACCCATTCCACGGGTCTCAACTCTCCAGCTTTAAGGGATTCTTCCTTCAGCTAAAGCATGCATGTGGAACCCAGAGTATGATCAATCATGTGATCGGGAGACGTGTTCCAATATGTCTCAGTTCTCGTCCCATGGTACTCGGGTGCAACATTGCAGATGCTTTACTAACACTCTCCCGACATGGAGAGTCAGTACCTTTAACCTCCTGTTTGGCCCAGTTTGCAATTTCTGCGGAAGATGAACAGGAATAGGGAGAACCAATGAGAGACTAGCTGGAGGTGTCTGGATGGACAAATATAACTCTCATTTCCCACCAAGAAGAGGAATTAACCAAAGGATCAGCGTGCCATGCCGGAACCAGATTAGGGCCTGAAGCAATCCTGCGGTGTTGCGGCCAGCTCACAAGAAAGCGAGTTGAAGAAAGGAGCTCAGGGGCACTGTAATTCACAAACCTGCAGAGTTATAAATGACAGCTATCGTCCAAAAATATACTGAAGTAAGCCTGCCAAGACGACTTGAAAGCGGGGCAGAATTGCAGGAAACCGATTTCAGGAGGTAGACTGGAATTGCATTTAAAGCATAGGAAAAGAGGCAGAACGTCCACAATGATGCACTTGGCCAAAAAGGGCGTATGCGTTTTTTCCTGAATATATTCAGGAAAAAACGCATACGCACTTTTTGGCCAACCAAGCAAGCTTGCAAAGGAAATCTGCACTACATTGAAGTCTCACTTCCCTCCCGGTCAAAAGGATCATCTGAAAAAAGTGTAAAATCCAGAAAGGCAGGACAGGCCATGGAGAACTGGGAGCCTTGTTATGCTGATGGGCGGGATGTAAATTGCCAACAGTCACTGGGGAGAAGTGTATGGTGTTTCCTGAAACATCTAAAAAACAAAGCAACAGAGCCTAGGGCACTTCCACTTATTGTCATATAGCTTAGGGAAATTAAAATCAAAAAGACACAGCCACCCCAAAGTTTGGGACGGCTCTGTTTACAAGAACCTCATTTACGGTACAAGTTCAATATCGCAGAAAGCGAAAAATGGATAAAGAAGTTGTGGTACTTACGTACAATACAATATCACTCAGCAATGAAATCTATGTCATCATTCCCGTAGCAGCATAATGAGTGGATTCAGGTATGATGATTCTAACTGAAATAAGTCACACAGAAAAAGAAACGTCATAAGATATCACTAATACACGGAATGTAAACTTGGCTACATAGGCACTGAATTACAAAACAGAAGAGGGTCTCAAATTTAGAAAACCAACTTATGCTTGCTTAAGGGGAAAGGTGAGTTGGGGTGCTGCATAAAACCAGAGATTGAAATGAGCACAGATAAAGTTCCTTAAGCCAAATATGTAATATACAAGAGCTACTCCTTGCTCAACGAAATGGACTCAACACCCCATATTAAACGCCTAAGAATGTACCTGACTAGTAAGTATCTTAAAACCTATGGATTGCTATGTCTCCGAAAGAGAACCAAGCGTGTGTACAGGGGCATAAACGCAGCAGTGATAGGATTGGAGAGGTTCGGTGAGCAAATGAAGACCCTTTGAAGTCACATTGCATGGTACCCATTCCACGGGTCTCAACTCTCCAGGTTTAAGGGATTCTTCCTTCAGCTAAAACAGGCATGTGGAACCCAGAGTATGATCAACCATGTGATCGGGAGACGTGTTCAAATATGTCTCAGTTCTCGTACCCTGTTACTCGGGTGCAACATTCCAAAAGCTTTATTAACACTCTCCCGAATTGGAAAGTCAGTGCCTTTAATCTCCTGTTTGGCCCAGTTTGCAATTTCTGCAGAAGATGAACAGGAATAGGGAGAACCAATGAGAGACTAGCTGGAGGTGTCTGGACGGGCAAATTTAACTCTCATTTCCCAATAAGAAGAGGAATTAACCAAAGGCTCAGCATGCCGTGCCGGAACCAGATTAGGGCCCGAAGCAATCCTGCAGTGTTGCGGCCAGCTCACATGAAAGCGAGTTGAAGATAGGAGCTCAGTGGAACTGTAATTCACAACCCTGCAGAGTTATAAATGACAGCTATAGTCCAAAAATATACTGAAGTAAGCCTGCCAAGAGGACTTGAATGCGGGGCAGAATTGCAGGAAACCGATTTCAGGAGGTAGACTGGAATTGCATTTAAAGCATAGGAAAAGAGGCAGAACGTCGACAATGATGCACTTGGCCAAAAAGGGCGTATGCGTTGTTTCCTGAATATATTCAGGAAACAACGCATACGCCCTTTTTGGCCAACCAAGCAAGCTTGCAAAGGAAATCTGCACTACATTAAAGTCTCACTTCCCCCCTGGTCAAAAGGACCATCTGAAAAAAGTGTAAAATCCAGAAAGGCAGGAAAGGCAATGGAGAACTGGGAGCCTTGCTATGCTGATGGGCGGGATGTAAATTGCCAACAGCCACTAGGGAGAAGTGTATGGTGTTTCCTGAAACATCTAAAAAACAAAGCAACAGAGCCTAGGGCACTTACACTTATGGTCCTATAGCTTAGGGAAATTAAAATCAAAAACACACAGCCACCCCAAAGTTTGGGACGGCTCTGTTTACAAGAACCTCGTTTATGGTACAAGTTCAATATCACAGAAAGTGAAAAATGGATAAAGAAGTTGTGGTACTTACATACAATGCAATATCACTCAGCAATGAAATCTATGTCATCAGGCCTGTAGCAGAAAATGACTGGGTTAAGGTATGATGATTCTAACTGAAATAAGTCAAACAGAAAAAGAAACATCATAAGATATCACTAATACACGGAATGTAAACTTGGCTACACAGGAACTGGATTACAAAACAGAACAAGGTCTCAAATTTAGAAAACCAACTTATGCTTGCTTAAGGGGAAAGGTGAGTTGGGGAGCTGCATAAAACCAGAGATTGAAATGAGCACAGATAAAGTTCCTTAAGCCAAATATGTAACAGAGAAGAGCTACTCCTTGCTCAACCAAATGGACTCAAAACCCCATATTAAACGCCTAATAATGTACCTGACTAGTAAGTATCTTAAAACCTATGGTTTGCTATGTCTCTGAAAGAGAATCAAGCGTGAGTACCGGGGCATAAACGCAGCAGTGATAGGATTGGAGAGGTTCGGTGAGCAAATGAAGACCCTTTGAAGTCATATTGCATGGTACCCATTCCACGGGTCTCAACTCTCCAGGTTTAAGGGATTCTTCCTTCAGCTAAAACATGCATGTGGAACCCAGAGTATGATCAACCATGTGATCGGGAGACGTGTTCAAATATGTCTCAGTTCTCATCCCCTGGTACTCGGGTGCAACATTCCAGATGCTTTACTAACACTCTCCCGACTTGGAGAGTCAGTGCCTTTAACCTCCTGTTTGGCCCAGTTTGCAAATTCTGCGGAAGATGAACAGGAATAGGGAGAACCAATGAGAGACTAGCTGGAGGTGTCTGGACGGGCAAATTTAACTCTCATTTCCCACCAGGAAGAGGAATTAAGCAAAGGCTCAGCATGCCGTGCTGGAACCAGATTAGGGCCTGAAGCAATCCTGCGGTGTTGCGGCCAGCTCACAAGAAAGCGAGTTGAAGAAAGGAGCTCAGGGGCACTGTTATCACAAACCTGCAGAGTTATGAATGACAGCTATCGTCCAAAAATATACTGAAGTAAGGCTGCCAAGAGGACTTGAAAGCAGGGCAGAATTGCAGGAAACCGATTTCAGGAGGTAGACTGGAATTGCATTTAAGCATAGGAAAAGAGGCAGAACGTCGACAATGATGCACTTGGCCGAAAAGTGCGTATGAGTTTTTTCCTGCATATATTCAGGAAAAAACGCATACGCCCTTTTTGGCCAACCAAGCAAGCTTGCAAAGGAAATCTGCACTACAATGAAGTCTCACTTCCCCCCAGTCAAAAGGGCCATGTGACAAAAGTGTAAAATCCAGAAAGGCAGGACAGGCCATGGAGAACTGGGAGCCTTGTTATGCTGATGGGCGGGATGAAAATTGCCAACAGCCACTCAGGAGAAGTGTATGGTGTTTCATGAAACATCTAAAAAACAAAGCAACAGAGCCTAGGGCACTTCCACTTATAGTCCTATAGCTTAGGGAAATTAAAATCAAAAAGACACAGCCACCCCAAAGTTTGGGACCTCTCTGTTTACAAGAACCTCATTTACGGTAGAAGTTCAATATCGCAGAAAGTGAAAAATGGATAAAGAAGTTGTGGTAGTTACGTACAATGCAATATCACTCAGCAATGAAATCTATGTCATCAGGCCCGTAGCAGCATAGACTGGATTCAGGTATGATGATTCTCACTGAAATAAGTCACACAGAAAAAGAAACATCATAAGATATCACTAATACACGGAATGTAAACTTGGCTACACAGGAACTGGATTACAAAACAGAAGAGGGTCTCAAATTTAGAAACCCAACTTATGCTTGCTTAAGGGGAAAGGTGAGTTGGGGTGCTACATAAAACCAGAGATTGAAATGAGCACAGATAAATTTCCTTAAGCCAAATATATAATAGACAAGAGCTACTCCTTGCTCAATGAAATGGACTCAACACCCCATATTAAACGCCTAAGAATGTATCTGACTAGTAAGTATCTTAAAACCTATGGATTGCTATGTCTCCAAAAGAGAATCAAGCGTGTGTAAAAGGGCATAAACGCAGCAGTGATAGGATTGGAGAGGTTCGGTGAGCAAATGAAGACCCTTTGAAGTCATATTGCATGGTACTCATTCCACGGGTCTCAACTCTCCAGCTTTAAGGGATTCTTCCTTCAGCTAAAACATACATGTGGAAACCAGGTTATGATAAACCATGTGATCGGGAGACGTGTTCAAATATGTCTCAGTTTTCATCCCCTGGTACTCGGGTGCAACATTCCAGACGCTTTACTAACACTCTCCCGACTTGGAGAGTCAATGCCTTTAACCTCCTGTTTGCCCCAGTTTGCAATTTCTGCAGAAGATGAACAGGAATAGGGAGAACCAATGAGAGACTAGCTGGAGGTGTCTGGACGGGCAAATTTAACTCTCATTTCCCACCAGGAAGAGGAATTAAGCAAAGGCTCAGCATGCCGTGCTGGAACCAGATTAGGGCCTGAAGCAATCCTGCGGTGTTGCGGCCAGCTCACAAGAAAGCGAGTTGAAGAAAGGAGCTCAGGGGCACTGTTATCACAAACCTGCAGAGTTATGAATGACAGCTATCGTCCAAAAATATACTGAAGTAAGGCTGCCAAGAGGACTTGAAAGCGGGGCAGAATTGCAGGGAACCGATTTCAGGAGGTAGACTGGAATTGCATTTAAGCATAGGAAAAGAGGCAGAACGTCGAAAATGATGCACTTGGCCGAAAAGTGCGTATGCGTTTTTTCCTGCATATATTCAGGAAAAAACGCATACGCCCTTTTTGGCCAACCAAGCAAGCTTGCAAAGGAAATCTGCACTACAATGAAGTCTCACTTCCCCCCGGTCAAAAGGGCCATGTGACAAAAGTGTAAAATCCAGAAAGGCAGGACAGGCCATGGAGAACTGGGAGCCTTGTTATGCTGATGGGCGGGATGAAAATTGCCAACAGCCACTCAGGAGAAGTGTATGGTGTTTCCTGAAACATCTAAAAAACCAAGCAACAGAGCCTAGGGCACTTCCACTTATAGTCCTATAGCTTAGGGAAATTAAAATCAAAAAGACACAGCCACCCCAAAGTTTGGGACCTCTCTGTTTACAAGAACCTCATTTACAGTAGAAGTTCAATATCGCAGAAATTGAAAAATGGATAAAGAAGTTTTGGTACTTACGTACAATGCAATATCCCTCAGCAATGACATCTATATCATCAGGCCCATAGCAGCATAATGAGTGGATTCAGGTGTGATGATTCTAACTGAAATAAGTCACACAGAAAAAGAAACATCATAAGATATCACTAATACACGGAATGTAAACTTGGCTACACAGGAATTGGATTACAAAACAGAACAGGGTCTCAAATTTAGAAAGCCAACTTATGCTTGCTTAAGGGGAAAGGTGAGTTGGGGTGCTGCATAAAACCAGAGATTGAAATGAGCACAGATAAAGTTCCTTAAGCCAAATATATAATAGACAAGAGCTACTCCTTGCTCAACGAAATGGACTCAACACCCCATATTAAACGCCTAAGAATGTACCTGACTAGTAAGTATCTTAAAAGCTATGGATCGCTATGTCTCCGAAAGAGAATCAAGCATGTGTACAGGGGCATAAACGTAGCAGTGATAGGATTGGAGAGGTTCGGTGAGCAAATGAAGACCCTTTGAAGTCATATTGCATAGTACCCATTCCACGGGTCTCAACTCTCCAGGTTTAAGGGATTCTTCCTTCAGCTAAAGCATGCATGTGGAACCCAGAGTATGATCAACCGTGTGATCGGGAGACGTGTTCCAATATGTCTCAGTTCTCGTCCCCTGGTACTCGGGTGCAACATTCCAGACGCTTTACTAACACTCTCCCGACTTGGAGAGTCAGTGCCTTTAACTTCCTGTTTGGACCAGTTTGCAATTTCTGCGGAAGATGAACAGGAATAAGGAGAACCAATGAGAGACTAGCTGGAGGTGTCTGGACGGGCAAATTTAACTCTCATTTCCCACCAGGAAGAGGAATTAACCAAAGGCTCAGCATGCCGTGCCGGAACCAGATTAGGGCCCGAAGCAATCCTGCGGTGTTGCGGCCAGCTCACAAGAAAGCGAGTTGAAGATAGGAGCTCAGTGGCACTGTAATTCACAAACATGCAGAGTTATAAATGACAGCAATCGTCCAAAAATATACTGAAGTAACGCTGCCAAGAGGACTTGAAAGCGGGGCAGAATTGCAGGAAACCGATTTCAGAAGGTAGACTGGAATTGCATTTAAAGCATAGGAAAAGAGGCAGAACGTCGACAATGATGTACTTGGCCAAAAAGTGCGTATGCGTTGTTTCCTGAATATATTCAGGAAAAAACGCATACGCCCTTTTTGGCCAACCAAGCAAGCTTGCAAAGGAAATCTGCACTACATTAAAGTCTCACTTCCCCCCTGGTCAAAAGGACCATCTGAAAAAAGTGTAAAATCCAGAAAGGCAGGAAAGGCAATGGAGAACTGGGAGCCTTGTTATGCTGATGGGCGGGATGTAAATTGCCAACAGCCACTAGGGAGAAGTGTATGGTGTTTCCTGAAACATCTAAAAAACAAAGCAACAGAGCCTAGGGCACTTACACTTATGGTCCTATAGCTTAGGGAAATTAAAATCAAAAACACACAGCCACCCCAAAGTTTGGGACGGCTCTGTTTACAAGAACCTCGTTTATGGTACAAGTTCAATATCACAGAAAGTGAAAAATGGATAAAGAAGTTGTGGTACTTACATACAATGCAATATCACTCAGCAATGAAATCTATGTCATCAGGCCTGTAGCAGAAAATGACTGGGTTAAGGTATGATGATTCTAACTGAAATAAGTCAAACAGAAAAAGAAACATCATAAGATATCACTAATACACGGAATGTAAACTTGGCTACACAGGAACTGGATTACAAAACAGAACAAGGTCTCAAATTTAGAAAACCAACTTATGCTTGCTTAAGGGGAAAGGTGAGTTGGGGAGCTGCATAAAACCAGAGATTGAAATGAGCACAGATAAAGTTCCTTAAGCCAAATATGTAACAGAGAAGAGCTACTCCTTGCTCAACCAAATGGACTCAAAACCCCATATTAAACGCCTAATAATGTACCTGACTAGTAAGTATCTTAAAACCTATGGTTTGCTATGTCTCTGAAAGAGAATCAAGCGTGAGTACCGGGGCATAAACGCAGCAGTGATAGGATTGGAGAGGTTCGGTGAGCAAATGAAGACCCTTTGAAGTCATATTGCATGGTACCCATTCCACGGGTCTCAACTCTCCAGGTTTAAGGGATTCTTCCTTCAGCTAAAACATGCATGTGGAACCCAGAGTATGATCAACCATGTGATCGGGAGACGTGTTCAAATATGTCTCAGTTCTCATCCCCTGGTACTCGGGTGCAACATTCCAGATGCTTTACTAACACTCTCCCGACTTGGAGAGTCAGTGCCTTTAACCTCCTGTTTGGCCCAGTTTGCAAATTCTGCGGAAGATGAACAGGAATAGGGAGAACCAATGAGAGACTAGCTGGAGGTGTCTGGACGGGCAAATTTAACTCTCATTTCCCACCAGGAAGAGGAATTAAGCAAAGGCTCAGCATGCCGTGCTGGAACCAGATTAGGGCCTGAAGCAATCCTGCGGTGTTGCGGCCAGCTCACAAGAAAGCGAGTTGAAGAAAGGAGCTCAGGGGCACTGTTATCACAAACCTGCAGAGTTATGAATGACAGCTATCGTCCAAAAATATACTGAAGTAAGGCTGCGAAGAGGACTTGAAAGCGGGGCAGAATTGCAGGAAACCGATTTCAGGAGGTAGACTGGAATTGCATTTAAGCATAGGAAAAGAGGCAGAACGTCGACAATGATGCACTTGGCCGAAAAGTGCGTATGCGTTTTTTCCTGCATATATTCAGGAAAAAACGCATACGCCCTTTTTGGCCAACCAAGCAAGCTTGCAAAGGAAATCTGCACTACAATGAAGTCTCACTTCCCCCCAGTCAAAAGGGCCATGTGACAAAAGTGTAAAATCCAGAAAGGCAGGACAGGCCATGGAGAACTGGGAGCCTTGTTATGCTGATGGGCGGGATGAAAATTGCCAACAGTCACTCAGGAGAAGTGTATGGTGTTTCATGAAACATCTAAAAAACCAAGCAACAGAGCCTAGGGCACTTCCACTTATAGTCCTATAGCTTAGGGAAATTAAAATCAAAAAGACACAGCCACCCCAAAGTTTGGGACCTCTCTGTTTACAAGAACCTCATTTACGGTACAAGTTCAATATCGCAGAAAGTGAAAAATGGATAAAGAAGTTGTGGTAGTTACGTACAATGCAATATCACTCAGCAATGAAATCTATGTCAACATTCCCGTAGCAGCATAATGAGTGGATTCAGGTATGATGATTCTAACTGAAATAAGTCACACAGAAAAAGAAACATCATAAGATATCACTAATACACGGAATGTAAACTTGGCTACACAGGCACTGAATTACAAAACAGAACAGGGTCTCAAATTTAGAAAACCAACTTATGCTTGCTTAAGGGGAAAGGTGAGTTGGGGTGCTACATAAAACCAGAGATTGAAATGAGCACAGATAAATTTCCTTAAGCCAAATATGGAATAGACAAGAGCTACTCCTTGCTCAACGAAATGGACTCAACACCCCATATTAAACGCCTAAGAATGTACCTGACTAGTAAGTATCTTAAAACCTATGGATTGCTATGTCTCCGAAAGAGAATCAAGCGTGTGTACAGGGGCATAAACGCAGCAGTGATAGGATTGGAGAGGTTCGGTGAGCAAATGAAGACCCTTTCAAGTCATATTGCATGGTACCCATTCCACGGGTCTCAACTCTCCAGCTTTAAGGGACTCTTCCTTCATCTGAAACATGCATGTGGAACCCAGAGTATGATCAACCGTGTGATTGGGAGACGTGTTCAAATATGTCTCAGTTTTCGTCCGCTGGTACTCAGGTGCAACATTCCAGACGCTTTACTAACACTCCCCCGACTTGGAGAGTCAGTGCCTTTAACCTCCTGCTTGGCCCAGTTTGCAATTTCTGCGGAAGATGAACAGGGATAGGGAGGACCAATGAGAGACTAGCTGGAGGTGTCTGGACGGGCAAATTTAACTCTCATTTCCCACCAGGAATAGCAATTAAGCAAAGGCTCAGCGTGCCGTGCCGGAACCAGATTAGGGCCTGAAGCAATCCTGCGGTGTTGCGGCCAGCTCACAAGAAAGCGAGTTGAAGAAAGGAGCTCAGGGGCACTGTAATTCACAAACCTGCAGAGTTATGAATGACAGCTATCGTCCAAAAATATACTGAAGTAAGGCTGCGAAGAGGACTTGAAAGCGGGGCAGAATTGCAGGAATCCGATTTCAGGAGGTAGACTTGAATTGCATTTAAGCATAGGAAAAGAGGCAGAACGTCTACAATGATGCACTTGGCCAAAAAGGGCGTATGCGTTTTTTCCTGCATATATTCAGGAAAAAACGCATACGCCCTTTTTGGCCAACCAAGCAAGCTTGCAAAGGAAATCTGCACTACAATGAAGTCTCCCTTCCCCCCAGTCAAAAGGGCCATGTGAAAAAAGTGTAAAATCCAGAAAGGCAGGACAGGCCATGGAGAACTGGGAGCCTTGTTATGCTGATGGGCGGGATAAAAATTGCCAACAGCCACTCGGGAGAAGTGTATGGTGTTTCCTGAAACATCTAAAAAACAAAGCAACAGAGCCTAGGGCACTTCCACTTATGGTCGTATAGCTTAGGGAAATTAAAATCAAAAAGACACAGCCACCCCAAAGTTTGGGACCTCTCTGTTTACAAGAACCCCATTTACGGTAGAAGTTCAATATCGCAGAAAGTGAAAAATGGATAAAGAAGATGTGGTAGTTACGTACAATGCAATATCACTCAGCAATGAAATCTATGTCATCAGGCCCGTAGCAGCATAGACTGGATTCAGGTATGATGATTCTCACTGAAATAAGTCACACAGAAAAAGAAACATCATAAGATATCACTAATACACGGAATGTAAACCTGGCTACACAGGAACTGGATTACAAAACAGAAGAGGGTCTCAAATTTAGAAACCCAACTTATGCTTGCTTAAGGGGAAAGGTGAGTTGAGGTGCTACATAAAACCAGAGATTGAAATGAGCACAGATAAATTTCCTTAAGCCAAATATGGAATAGGCAAGAGCTACTCCTTGCTCAACGAAATGGACTCAACACCCCATAATAAACGCCTAAGAATGTACCTGACTTGTAAGTATCTTAAAACCTATGGATTGCTATGTCTCCAAAAGAGAATCAAGCGTGTGTACAGGGGCATAAACGCAGCAGTGATAGGATTGGAGAGGTTCGGTGAGCAAATGAAGACCCTTTGAAGTCATATTGCATGGTACCCATTCCACGGGTCTCAACTCTCCAGCTTTAAGGGATTCTTCCTTCAGCTGAAACATGCATGTGGAACCCAGAGTATGATCAACCGTGTGACTGGGAGACGTGTTCAAATATGTCTCAGTTTTCGTCCGCTGGTACTCAGGTGCAACATTTCAGACGCTTTACTAACACTCTCCCGACTTGGAGAGTCAGTGCCTTTAACCTCCTGCTTGGCCCAGTTTGCAATTTCTGTGGAAGATGAACAGGGATAGGGGGGACCAATGAGAGACTAGCTGGAGGTGTCTGGACGGGCAAATTTAACTCTCATTTCCCACCAGGAATAGCAATTAAGCAAAGGCTCAGCGTGCCGTGCCGGAACCAGATTAGGGCCTGAAGCAATCGTGCGGTGTTGCGGCCAGAGCACAAGAAAGCGAGTGGAAGAAAGGAGCTCAGGGGCACTGTAATTCACAAACCTGCAGAGTTATAAATGACAGCTATCGTCCAAAAATATACTGAAGTAAGGCTGCCAAGAGGACTTGAAAGCAGGGCAGAATTGAAGGAAACCGATTTCAGGAGTTAGACTGGAATTGCATTTAAAGCATAGGAAAAGAGGCAGAACGTCCACAGTGATGCACTTGGCCAAAAAGGGCGTATGCGTTTTTTCCTGAATATATTCAGGAAAAAACGCATACGCCCTTTTTGGCCAACCAAGCAAGCTTGCAAAGGAAATCTGCACTACAATGAAGTCTCACTTCCCCCCGGTCAAAAGGGCCATGTGAAAAAAGTGTAAAATCCAGAAAGGCAGGACACGCCATGGAGAACTGGGAGCCTTGTTATGCTGATGGGCGGGATGAAAACTGCCAACAGCCACTCAGGAGAAGTGTATGGTGTTTCCTGAAACATCTAAAAAACAAAGCAACAGAGCCTAGGGCAGTTCCACTTATGGTCCTATAGCTTAGGGAAATTAAAATCAAAAAGACACAGCCACCCCAAAGTTTGGGACGGCTCTGTTTACAAGAACCTCGTTTACGGTACAAGTTCAATATCGCAGAAAGTGAAAAATGGACAAAGAAGTTGTGGTACTTACGTACAATGCAATATCACTCAGCAATGAAATCTATGTCATCAGGCCCGTAGCAGCATAATGAGTGGATTCAGGTATGATGATTCTAACTGAAATAAGTCACACAGAAAAAGAAACATCATAAGATATCACTAATACACGGAATGTAAACTTGACTACACAGGAACTGAATTACAAAACAGAACAGGGTCTCAAATGTAGAAAAGCAACTTATGCTTGCTTAAGGGGAAAGGTGAGTTGGGGTGCTGCATAAAACCAGAGATTGAAGTGAGCACAGATAAGGTTCCTTAAGCCAAATATGTAATAGACAAGAGCTACTCCTTGCTCAACGAAATGGACTCAAAACCCCATATTAAACACCTAATAATGTACCTGACAGTAAGTATCTTAAAACCTATGGATTGCTATGTCTCTGAAAGAGAATCAAGCGTGAGAACAGGGGCATAAACGCAGCAGTGATAGGATTGGAGAGGTTCGGAGAGCAAATGAAGACCCTTTGAAGTCATATTGCATGGTACCCATTCCACGGGTCTCAACTCTCCAGGTTTAAGGGATTCTTCCTTCAGCTAAACATGCATTTGGAACCCAGACTATGATCAACCGTGTGATCGTGAGTCATGTTCAAATATGTCTCAGTTCTCATCCCCTGGTACTCGGGTGCAACATTCCACACGCTTTACTAACACTCTCCCGACTTGGAGAGTCAGTGCTTTTAACCTCCTGTTTCGCCCAGTTTGCAAATTCCGCGGAAGATGAACAGGAATAGGGAGAACCAATGAGAGACTAGCTGGAGATGTCTGGACGGGCAAATTTAACTCTCATTTCCCACCAGGAAGAGGAATTAACCAAAGGCTCAGCGTTCCGTGCCAGAAGCAGATTAGGGCCTGAAGCAATCCTGCGGTGTTGCGGCCAGCTCACAAGAAAGTGAGTTGAAGAAAGGAGCTCAGGGGCACTGTAATTCACAAACCTGCAGAGTTATAAATGACAGCTATCGTCCAAAAATATACTGAAGTAAGGCTGCCAAGAGGACTTGAAAGCGGGGCAGAATTGCAGGAAACCGATTTCAGGAGGTAGACTGGAATTGCATTTAAAGCATAGGAAAAGAGGCAGAACGTCGACAATGATACACTAGGCCTAAAAGGGCATATGCGTTTTTTCCTGAATATATTCAGGAAAAAAAGCATACGCACTTTTTGGCCAACCAAGCAAGCTTGCAAAGGAAATCTGCACTACAATGAAGTCTCATGTCCCCCGGGTCAAAAGGGCCATCTGTAAAAAGTGTAAAATCCAGAAAGGCAGGACAGGCCATGGAGAACTGGGAGCCTTGTTATGCTGATGTTCGGGATGTAAATTTCCAACAGCCACTCAGGATAATTGTATGGTGTTTCCTGAAACATCTAAAAAACAAAGCAACAGAGCCTAGGGCACTTCCACTTATGGTCCTACAGCTTAGGGAAATTAAAATCAAAAAGACACAGCCACCCAAAAGTTTCGGACGGCTCTGTTTATAAGAACCTCGTTTACAGTACAAGTTCAATATCGCAGAAAGTGAAAAATGGATAAAGAAGTTGTGGTACTTACGTACAATGCAATATCACTCAGCAATGAAATCTATGTCATCAGGCCCGTAGCAGCATAATGAGTGGATTCAGGTATGATGATTCTAACTGAAATAAGTCACACAGAAAATGAAACATCATAAGATATCACTAATACACGGAATGTAAACTTGGCTACACAGGAACTGGATTACAAAACAGAACAGGGTCTCTAATGTAGAAAAGCAACTTATGCTTGCTTAAGGGGAAAGGTGAGTTGGGGTGCTGCATAAAACCAGAGATTGAAATGAGCACAGATAAGGTTCCTTAAGCCAAATATGTAATAGACAAGAGCTACTCCTTGCTCAACGAAATGGACTCAAAACCCCATATTAAACGCCTAATAATGTACCTGACAGTAAGTATCTTAAAACCTATGTATTGGTATGTCTCCGAAAGAGAATCAAGCGTGAGAACAGGGGCATAAACGCAGCAGTGATAGGATTGGAGAGGTTCGGTGAGCAAATGAAGACCCTTTGAAGTCATATTGCATGGTACCCATTCCACGGGTCTCAACTCTCCAGGTTTAAGGGATTCTTCCTTCAGCTAAACATGCATTTGGAACCCAGACTATGATCAACCGTGTGATCGTGAGTCATGTTCAAATATGTCTCAGTTCTCATCCCCTGGTACTCGGGTGCAACATTCCACACGCTTTAGTAACACACTCCCGATTTGGAGAGTCAGTGCCTTTAACCTCCTGTTTGGCCCAGTTTGCAATTTCCACGGAAGATGAACAGGAATAGGGAGAACCAATGAGAGACTAGCTGGAGGTGTCTGGACGGGCAAATTTAACTCTCATTTCCCACCAGGAAGAGCAATTAAGCAAAGGCTCAGCGTGCCGTGCCGGAACCAGATTAGGGCCTGAAGCAATCCTGCGGTGTTGTGGCCAGCTCACAAGAAAGCGAGTTGAAGAAAGGAGCTCAGGGGCACTGTAATGCACAAACATGCAGAGTTATAAATGACAGCTATCGTCCAAAAGTATACTGAAGTAAGGCTGCCAAGAGGACTTGAAAGCGGGCCAGAAATGCAGTAAACTGATTTCAGGAGGTAGACTGGAATTGTATTTAAAGCATAGGAAAAGAGGCAGAACGTCCAAAATGATGCACTTGGCCTAAAAGGGCGTATGCGTTTTTTAATGAATATATTTAGGAAAAAACGCATACGCCCTTTTTGGCCAACCAAGCAAGCTTGCAAAGGAAATCTGCACTACAATGAAGTCTCACTTCCCCCCGGTCAAAAGGGCCATCTGAAAAAAGTGTAAAATCCAGAAAGGCAGGACAGGCCATGGAGAACTGGGAGCCTTGTTATGCTGATGGGCGGGATGTAAATTGCCAACAGCGACTGGGGAGAAGTGTATGGTGTTTCCTGAAACATCTAAAAAACAAAGCAACAGAGCCTAGGGCACTTCCACTTATAGTCCTATAGCTTAGGGAAATTAAAATCAAAAAGACACAGCCACCCCAAAGTATGGGATGGCTCTGTTTACAAGAACCTCGTTTACGGTACAAGTTCAATATCGCAGAAAGTGAAAAATGGATAAAGAAGTTGAGGTACTTACGTACAATGCAATATCACTCAGCAATGAAATCTATGTCATCAGGCCCGTAGCAGCATAATGAGTGGATTCAGGTATGATGATTCTAACTGAAATAAGTCACACAGAAAAAGAAACATCATAAGATATCACTAATACACGGAATGTAAACTTGGCTACACAGGAACTGGATTACAAAACAGAACAGGGTCTCAAATGTAGAAAAGCAACGTATGCTTGCATAAGTGGAAAGGTGAGTTGGGGTGCTGCATAAAACCAGAGATTGAAATGAGCACAGATAAAGTTCCTGAAGCCAAATATGGAATAGACAAGAGCTACTCCTTGCTCAACGAAATGGACTCAAAACACCATATTAAATGCCTAATAATGTACCTGACTAGTAAGTATCTTAAAACCTATGGATTGCTATGTCTCTGAAAGAGAATCAAGTGTGAGTACAGGGACATAAACGCAGCAGTGATAGGATTGGAGAGGTTCGGTGAGCAAATGAAGACACTTTGAAGTCATATTGCATGGTACCCATTCCACGGGTCTCAACTCTCCAGGTTTAAGGGATTCTTCCTTCAGCTGAAACATGCATGTGGAACCCAGAGTATGATCAACCGTGTGATTGGGAGACGTGTTCAAATATGTCTCAGTTCTCGTCACTTGGTACTCAGGTGGAACATTCCAGACGCTTTGCTAACACTCTCCCGACTTGGAGAGTCAGTGCCTTTAACCTCCTGTTTGGCCCATTTTGCAATTTCTGCGGAAGATGAACAGGGATAAGGAGGACCAATGAGAGACTAGCTGGAGGTGTATGGACGGGCAAATTTAACTCTCATTTCCCACCAGGAAGAGCAATTAAGCAAAGGCTCAGCGTGCCGTGCCGGAACCAGATTAGGGCCTGAAGCAATCGTGCGGTGTTGCGGCCAGCTCACAAGAAAGCAAGTTGAAGAAAGGAGCTCAGGGGCACTGTTATCACAAACCTGCAGAGTTATGAATGACAGCTATCGTCCAAAAATATACTGAAGTAAGGCTGCCAAGAGGACTTGAAAGCGGGGCAGAATTGCAGGAATCCGATTTCAGGAGTTAGACTGGAATTGCATTTAAAGCATAGGAAAAGAGGCAGAACGTCTACAATGATGCACTAGGCCAAAAAGGGCATATGCGTTTTTTCCTGAATATATTCAGGAAAAAAAGCATACGCACTTTTTGGCCAACCAAGCAAGCTTGCAAAGGAAATCTGCACTACAATGAAGTCTCACTTCCCCCTGGTCAAAAGGGCCATCTGTAAAAAGTGTAAAATCCAGAAAGGCAGGACAGGCCATGGAGAACTGGGAGCCTTGTTATGCTGATGGGCGGGATGTAAATTGCCAACAGCCACTCAGGAGAAGTGTATGGTGTTTCCTGAAACATCTAAAAAACAAAGCAACAGAGCCTAGGGCACTTCCACTTATGGTCCTATAGCTTAGGGAAATTAAAATCAAAAAGACACAGGCAAACCAAAGTTTGGGACGGCTCTGTTTACAAGAACCTCGTTTACGGTACATGTTCAATATCGCAGAAAGTGAAAAATGGATAAAGAAGTTGTGGTACTTACGTACAATGCAATATCACTCAGCAATGAAATCTATGTCATCTGGCCCATAGCAGCATAATGAGTGGATTCAGGTATGATGATTGTAACTGAAATAAGTCACACAGAAAAAGAAACATCATAACATACCACTAATACACGGAATGTAAACTTGGCTACACAGGAACTGGATTACAAAACAGAACAGGGTCTCAAATTTAGAAAACCAACTTATGCTTGTTTAAGGGGAAAGGTGAGTTGGGGTGCTGCATAAAACCAGAGATTGAAATGAGCACAGATAAAGTTCCTTAAGCCAAATATGGAATAGACAAGAGCTACTCCTTGCTCAACGAAATGGACTCAAAACCCCATATTAAACGCCTAATAATGTACCTGACTAGTAAGTATCTTAAAACCTATGGATTGCTATGTCTCTGAAAGAGAAACAAGCGTGAGTACCGGGGCATAAACGCAGCAGTGATAGGATTGGAGAGGTTCGGTGAGCAAATGAAGACCCTTTGAAGTCATATTGCATGGTACCCATTCCACGGGTCTCAACTCTCCAGGTTTAAGGGATTCTTCCTTCAGCTAAAACATGCATGTGGAACCCTGAGTATGATCAACCATGTGATCGGGAGACGGGTTCAAATATGTCTCAGTTCTTGTCCCCTGGTACTCGGGTGCAACATTCCAGACGCTTTACAAGACTGTCCCGACTTGGAGAGTCAGTGCCTTTAACCTCCTGTTTGGCCCAGTTTGAAATTTCTGCGGAAGATGAACAGGGATAGGGAAGACCAATGAGAGACTAGCTGGAGGTGTCTGGACGGGCAAATTTAACTCTCATTTCCCACCAGGAAGAGGAATTAAGCAAAGGCTCAGCGTGCCGTGCCAGAACCAGATTAGGACCTGAAGCAATCCTGCGGTGTTGCGGCCAGCTCACAAGAAAGCGAGTTGAAGAAAGGAGCTCAGGGGCACTGTAATTCACAAACCTGCAGAGTTATAAATGACAGCTATCGTCCAAAAATATACTGAAGTAAGGCTGCCAAGAGGACTTGAAAGCTGGGCAGAATTGCAGGAAACCGACTTCAGGAGGTAGACTGGAATTGCATTTAAAGCATAGGAAAAGAGGCAGAACGTTGACAATGATGCACTTGGCCAAAAAGGGCGTATGCGTTTTTTCCTGAATATATTCAGGAAAAAACGCATACGCCCTTTTTGGCCAACCAAGCAAGCTTGCAAAGGAAATCTGCACTACAATGAAGTCTCACTTCCCCCCGGTCAAAAGGGCCATCTGAAAAAAGTGTAAAATCCAGAAAGGCAGGACAGGCCATGGAGAACTGGGAGCCTTGTTATGCTGATGGTCGGGATGTAAATTGCCAACAGCCACTTGGGAGAAGTGTATGGTGTTTCCGGAAACATCTAAAAAACAAAGCAACAGAGCCTAGGGCACTTCCACTTATGGTCCTATAGCTTAGGGAAATTAAAATAAAAAAGACACAACCACCCCAAAGTTTGGGAAGGCTCTGTTTACAAGAACCTCATTTACGGTACAAGTTCAATATCGCAGAAAGTGAAAAATTGATAAAGAAGTTGTGGTACTTACGTACAATGCAATATCACTCAGCAATGAAATCTATGTCATCAGGCCCGTAGCAGCATAGAGTGGATTCAGGTATGATGATTCTAACTGATATAAGTCACACAGAAAAAGAAACATTATAAGATATCACTAATACACGGAATGTAAACTTGGCTACACAGGAACTGGATTACAAAACAAAACAGGGTCTCAAATGTAGAAAAGCAACTTATGCTTGCTTAAGGGGAAAGGTGAGTTGGGGTGCTGCATAAAACCAGAGATTGAAATGAGCACAGATAAAGTTCCTTAAGCCAAATATGGAATAGACAAGAGCTACTCCTTGCTCAACGAAATGGACTCAACACCCCATATTAAACGCCTAAGAATGTACCTGACTAGTAAGTATCTTAAAACCTATGGATTGCTATGTCTCTGAAAGAGAATCAAGCATGTGTACAGGGGCATAAACGCAGCAGTGATAGGATTGGAGAGGTTCGGTGAGCAAATGAAGACCCTTTGAAGTCATATTGCATGGTACCCATTCCACGGGTCTCAACTCTCCAGCTTTAAGGGATTCTTCCTTCAGCTGAAACATGCATGTGGAACCCAGAGTATGCTCAACCGTGTGATTGGGAGACGTGTTCAAATATGTCTCAGTTTTTGTCCGCTGGTACTCAGGTGGAACATTCCAGACGCTTTACTAACACTCTCCCGACTTGGAGAGTCAGTGCCTTTAACCTCCTGCTTGGCCCATTTTGCAATTTCTGCGGAAGATGAACAGGGATAAGGAGGACCAATGAGAGACAAGCTGGAGGTGTCTGGACGGGAAAATTTAACTCTCATTTCCCACCAGGAAGAGCAATTAAGCAAAGGCTCAGTGTGCCGTGCCGGAACCAGATTAGGGCCTGAAGCAATCCTGCGGTGTTGCGGCCAGCTCACAAGAAAGCGAGTTGAAGAAAGGAGCTCAGGGGCACTGTTATCACAAACCTGCAGAGTTATGAATGACAGCTATCATCCAAAAATATACTGAAGTAAGGCTGCCAAGAGGACTTGAAAGCGGGGCAGAATTGCAGGAATCCGATTTCAGGAGTTAGACTGGAATTGCATTTAAAGCATAGGAAAAGAGGCAGAACTTCCAGAATGATGCACTTGGCCAAAAAGGGTGTATGCGTTTTCTCCTGAATATATTCAGGAGAAAACGCATACGCACTTTTTGGCCAACCAAGCAAGCTTGCAAAGGAAATCTGCACTACATTGAAGTCTCACTTCCCCCCCGGTCAAAAGGACCATCTGCAAAAAGTGTAAAATCCAGAAAGGCAGGACAGGCCATGGAGAACTGGGAGCCTTGTTATGCTGATGGGCGGCATGTAAATCGCCAACAGTCACGGGGGAGAAGTGTATGGTGTTTCCTGAAACATCTAAAAAACAAAGCAACAGAGCCTAGGGCACTTCCACTTATGGTCGTATAGCTTAGGGAAATTAAAATGAAAAAGACACAGCCACCCCAAAGTTTGGGACGGCTCTGTTTACAAGAACCTCATTTACGGTACAAGTTCAATATCACAGAAAGCGAAAAATGGGAAAAGAAGTTGTGGTATTTACGTACAATGCAATATCCCTCAGCAATGACATCTATATCATCAGGCCCGTGGCAGCATAATGAGTGGATTCAGGTATGATGATTCTAACTGAAATAAGTCACACAGAAAAAGAAACATCATAAGATATCACTAATACACGGAATGTAAACTTGGCTACACAGGAACTGGATTACAAAACAGAACAGGGTCTCAAATTTAGAAAACCAACTTATGCTTGCTTAAGGGGAAAGGTGAGTTGGGGTGCTGCATAAAACCAGAGATTGAAATGAGCACAGATAAAGTTCCTTAAGCCAAATATGTAATAGACAAGAGCTACTCCTTGCTCAACGAAATGGACTCAACACCCCATATTAAACGCCTAAGAATGTACCTGACTAGTAAGTATCTTAAAACCCATGGATCGCTATGTCTCCGAAAGAGAATCAAGCGTGTGTACAGGGGCATAAACGCAGCAGTGATAGGATTGGAGAGGTTCGGTGAGCAAATGAAGACCCTTTGAAGTCATATTGCATGGTACCCTTTCCACAGGTCTCAACTCTCCAGGTTTAAGGGATTCTTCCTTCAGCTAAAACATGCATGTGGAAACCAGAGTATGATAAACCGTGTGATCGGGAGACGTATTCCAATATGTCTCAGTTTTCATCCCCTGATACTCGGGTGCAACATTCCAGACGGTTTACTAACACTCTCCCGACTTGGAGAGTCAGTGCCTTTAACCTCTTGTTTGGCCCAGTTTGCAATTTCTCCAGAAGATGAACTGGAATAGGGAAAACCAATGAGAGACTAGCTGGAGGTGTCTGGACGGGCAAATTTAACTCTCATTTCCCACCAGGAAGAGGAATTAACCAAAGGCTCAGCGTGCCGTGCCGGAACCAGATTAGGGCCTGAAGCAATCCTGCGGTGTTGCGGCCAGCTCACAAGAAAGCGAGTTGAAGAAAGGAGCTCAGGGGCACTGTAATTCACAAAACTGCAGAGTTATAAATGACAGCTATCGTCCAAAAATATACTGAAATAAGGCTGCCAAGAGCACTTGAAAGCGGGGCAGAATTGCATTAAACCGATTTCAGGAGGTAGACTGGAATTGCATTTAAAGCATAGGAAAAGAGGCAGAACGTCGACAATGATGCACTTGGCCAAAAAGGGCGTATGCGTTTTTTCCTAATATATTCAGGAAAAAATGCATACGCCCTTTTTGGCCAACCAAGCAAGCTTGCAAAGAAAATCTGCACTACAATAAAGTCTCACTTCCCCCAGGTCAAAAGGGCCATCTGAAAAAAGTGTAAAATCCAGAAAGTCAGGACAGGCCATGGAGAACTGGGAGCCTTGTTATGCTGATGGGCGGGATGTAAATTGCCAACAGCCACTTGGGAGAAGTGAATGGTGTTTCCTGAAACATCTACAAAACAAAACAACAGAGCCTAGGGCACTTCCACTTATGGTCCTATAGCTTAGGGAAATTAAAATCAAAAAGACACAGCCACCCCAAAGTTTGGGACGGCTCTGTTTACAAGAATCTCCTTTACGGTACAAGTTCAATATTACAGAAAGCGAAAAATGGATAAAGAAGTTGTGGTATTTACGTACAATGCAATATCACTCAGCAATGACATCTATGTCATCAAGCCCGTAGCAGCATAATGAGTGGATTCAGGTATGATGATTCTAACTAAAATAAGTCACACAGAAAAAGAAACATCATAAGATATCACTAATACACGGAATGTAAACTTGGCTACACACTAACTGAAATACAAAACAGAACAGGGTCTCAAATTTAGAAAACCAACTTATGCTTGCTTAAGGGGAAAGGTGAGTTGAGGTGCTGCATAAAAACAGAGATTGAAATGAGCACAGATAAAGTTCCTTAAGCCAAATATGTAATAGACAAGAGCTACTCCTTGCTCAACGAAATGGACTCAACACCCCATATTAAACGCCTAAGAATGTACCTGACTAGTAAGTATCTTAAAACCTATGAATTGCTATGTCTCCGAAAGAGAATCAAGCGTGTGTACAGGGGCATAAACGCAGCAGTGATAGGATTGGAGAGGTTCGGTGAGCAAATGAAGACCCTTTGAAGTCACATTGCATGGTACCCATTCCACGGGTCTCAACTCTCCAGGTTTAAGGGATTCTTCCTTCAGCTAAAACATGCATGTGGAACCCAGAGTATGATCAACCGTGTGATCGGGAGACGTGTTCCAATATGTCTCAGTTTTCGTCCCCTGGTACTCGCGTGCAACATTCCAGACGCTTTACTAACACTCTCCCGACTTGGAGAGTCAGTGCCTTTAACCTCCTGTTTGGCCCAGTTTGCAATTTCTGTGGAAGATGAACAGGAATAGGGAGAACCAATGAGAGACTAGCTGGAGGTGTCTGGACGGGCAAATTTAACTCTCATTTCCCACCAGGAAGAGGAATTAACCAAAGGTTCAGCGTGTTGTTCCAGAACAAGATTAGGGCCTGAAGCAATACTGCGGTGTTGAGGCCAGCTCACAAGAAAGCGAGTTAAAGAAAGGAGCTCAGGGTCACTGTAATTCACTAACCTGCAGAGTTATAAATGACAGCTATCGTCCAAAAATATACTGAAGTAAGGCTGCCAAGAGGACTTGAAAGTGGGGCAGAATTGCAGGAAACCGATTTCAGGAGGTGGACTGGAATTGTATTTAAAGCTTAGGAAAAGAGGCAGAACGTCCACAATGATGCACTTGGCCAAAAAGGGCGTATGCGTTTTTTCCTGAATATATTCAGGAAAAAATGCATACGCACTTTTTGGCCAACCAAGCAAGCTTGCAAAGGAAATCTGCACTACAATGAAGTCTCACTTCCCCCCGGTCAAAAGGGCCATCTGAAAAAAGTGTAAAATCTAGAAAGGCAGGACAGGCCATGGAGAACTGGGAGCCTTGTTATGCTGATGGGCGGGATGTAAATTGCCAAGAGCCACTCGGGAGAAGTGTATAGCCTTTCCTGAAACATCTAAAAAACAAACCAACACAGCCTAGGGCACTTCAATTATGGTCCTAAAGCTTAGGGAAATTAAAATCAAAAAGACACAGCCACCCCAAAGTTTGGGACGGCTCTGTTTACAAGAAACTCGTTTAGGGGACAAGTTCAATATCGCAAAAAGTGAAAAATGGATACAGAAGTTGTGGTACTTACGTACAATGCAATATCACTCAGCAATGATATCTATGTCATCAGGCCCGTAGCAGCATAATGAGTGGATTCAGGTATGATGATTCTAAGTGAAATAAGTCACAAAAAAAAGAAACATCATAAGATATCACTAAAACACAGAATGTAAACTTGGCTACACAGGAACTGGATTACAAAACAGAACAGGGTCTCAAATTTAGAAAACCAACTTATGCTTGCTTAAGGGGAAAGGTGAGTTGGGGTGCTGCATAAAACCAGAGATTGAAATGAGCACAGATAAAGTTCCTTAAGCCAAATATGGAATAGACAAGAGCTAGTCCTTGCTCAACGAGATGGACTCAACACCTCATATTAAACGCCTAAGAATGTACCTGACTAGTAAGTATCTTAAAACCTATGGATTGCTATGTCTCCGAAAGAGAATCAAGCGTGTGTACAGGGGCATAAACGCAGCAGTGATAGGATTGGAGAGGTTCGGTGAGCAAATGAAGACCCTTTGAAGTCATATTGCATGGTACCCATTCCACGGGTCTCAACTCTCCAGGTTTAAGGGATTCTTCCTTCAGCTAAAGCATGCATGTGGAACCCAGAGTATGATCAACCGTGTGATCTGGAGACGTGTTCCAATATGTCTCAGTTCTCGTCCCCTGGTACTCGGGTGCAACATTCCAGATGCTTTACTAACACTCTCCCGACTTGTAGAGTCAGTGCCTTAAACATCCTGTTTGGCCCAGTTTGCAATTTCTGCGGAAGATGAACAGGAATAGGGAGAACCAATGAGAGACTAGCTGGAGGTGTCTGGACGGGCAAATTTAACTCTCATTTCCCACCAGAAAGAGGAATTAACCAAAGGCTCAGCATGCCGTGCTAGAACAAGATTAGGGCCTGAAGCAATCCTGCGGTGTTGCGGCCAGCTCACAAGAAAGCGAGTTGAAGAAACGAGCTCAGGGGCACTGTAATTCACAAACCTGCAGAGTTATAAATGACAGCTATCGTCCAAAAATATACTGAAGTAAGGCTGCCAAGAGGACTTGAAAGCTAGGCAGAATTGCAGGAAACCGATTTCAGGAGGTAGACAGGAATTGCATTTAAAGCATAGGAAAAGAGGCAGAACGTCGACAATGATGCACTTGGCCAAAAAGGGCGTATGCGTTTTTTCCTGAATATATTCAGGAAAAAATGCATACGCACTTTTTGGCCAACCAAGCAAGCTTGCAAAGGAAATCTGCACTACAATGAAGTCTCACTTCCCCCTGGTCAAAAGGGCCATCTGAAAAAAGTGTAAAATCCAGAAAGGCAGGACAGGCCATGGAGAACTGGGAGCCTTGTTATGCTGATGGGCGGGATGTAAATTGCCAACAGCCACTGGGGAGAAGTGTATGGTGTTTCCTGAAACATCTAAAAAACAAAGCAACAGAGCCTAGGGCACTTCAACTTATGGTCCTATAGCTTAGGGAAATTAAAATCAAAAAGACACAGCCACCCCAAAGTTTGGGACGGCTCTGTTTACAAGAAACTCTTTTACGGGACAAGTTCGATATCGCAGAAAGTGAAAAATGGATAAAGAAGTTGTGCTACTTACGTACAGTGCAATATCACTCAGCAATAAAATGTATGTCATTAGGCCCGTAGCAGCATAATGAGTGGATTCAGGTATTATGATTCTAACTGAAATAAGTCACAAGAAAATGAAACGTCATAAGATATCACTAATACACGGAATGTAAACTTGGCTACACAGGAACTGGATTACAAAACAGAACAGGGTCTCAAATTTAGAAAATCAACTTATGCTTGCTTAAGGGGAAAGGTGAGTTGGGGTGCTGCATAAAACCAGAGATTGAAATGAGCACAGATAAAGTTCCTTAAGCCAAATATGGAATAGACAAGAGCTACTCCTTGCTCAACGAATTGGACTCAACACCCCATATTAAACGCCTAAGAATGTACCTGACTAGTAATTATCTTAAAACCTATGGATCGCTCTGTCTTTGAAAGAGAATCAAGCGTGTGTACAGGGGCATAAACGCAGCAGTGATAGGATTGGAGAGGTTCGGTGAGCAAATGAAGACCCTTTGAAGTCATATTGCATGGTACCCATTCCACGGGTCTCAACTCTCCAGGTTTAAGGGATTCTTCCTTCAGCTAAATCATGCATGTGGAACCCAGGGTATGATCAACCGTGTGATCGGGAGACGTGTTCCAATATGTCTCAGTTCTCGTCCCCTGGTACTCAGGTGCAACATTCCAGACACTTTACTAACACTCTCCCGACTTGGAGAGTCAGTGCCTTTAACCTCCTGTTTGGCCCAGTTTGCAATTTCTGCGGAAGATGAACAGGAATAGGGAGAACCAATGAGAGACTAGCTGGAGGTGTCTGGACGGGCAAATTTAACTCTCATTTCCCACCAGGAAGAGGAATTAACCAAAGGCTCAGCATGCCGTGCTAGAAAAAGATTAGGGCCTGAAGCAATCCTGCGGTGTTGCGGCCAGCTCACAAGAAAGCGAGTTGAAGAAAGGAGCTCAGGGGCACTGTAATTCACAAACCTGCAGAGATATAAATGACAGCTATCGTCCAAAAATATACTGAAGTAAGGCTGCCAAGAGGACTTGAAAGCGGGGCAGAATTGCAGGAAACCAATTTCAGGAGGTAGACTGTAATTGCATTTAAAGCATAGGAAAAGAGGCAGAACGTCCACAATGATGCACTTGGCCCAAAAGGGCGTATGCGTTTTTTCCTGAATATATTCAGGAAAAAACGCATACGCCCTTTTTGGCCAACCAAGCAAGCTTGCAAAGGAAATCTGCACTACAATGAAGTCTCACTTCCCCCCGGTCAAAAGGGCCATCTGAAAAAAGTGTAAAATCCAGAAAGGCAGGACAGGCTATGGAGAACTGGGAGCCTTGTTATGCTGATGGGCAGGATGTGAATTGCCAACAGCGACTGGGGAGAAGTGTATGGTGTTTCCTGAAACATCTAAAAAACAAAGCAACAGAGCCTAGAGCACTTCCACTTATGGTCCTATAGCTTAGGGAAATTAAAATCAAAAAGACACAGCCACCCCAAAGTTTGGGATGGCTCTGTTTACAAGAACCTCGTTTACGGGACAAGTTCAATATCGCAAAGAGTGAAAAATGGATAAAGAAGTTGTGGTACTTATGTACAATGCAATATCACTCAGCAATGAAATCTATGTCATCAGGCCCGTAGCAGCGTAATGAGTGGATTCAGGTATGACGATTCTAACTGAAATAAGTCACAAAGAAAAAGAAACATCATAAGATATCACTAATACATAGAATGTAAACTTGGCTACACAGGAACTGGATTACAAAACAGAACAGGGTCTCAAATTTAGAAAACCAACTTATGCTTGCTTAATGGGAAAGTTGAGTTGGGGTGCTACATAAAACCAGAGATTGAAATGAGCACAGATAAAGTTCCTTAAGCCAAATATGTAATAGACAAGAGCTACTCCTTGCTCAACGAGATGGACTCAACACCCCATATTAAACGCGTAAGACTGTACCTGACTAGTAAGTATCTTAAAACCTATGGATTGCTATGTCTCTGAAAGAGAATCAAGCGTGTGTACAGGGGCATAAACGCAGCAGTGATAGGATTGGAGAGGTTCGGTGAGCAAATGAAGACCCTTTGAAGTCATATTGCATGGTACCCATTCCACGGGTCTCAACTCTCCAGGTTTAAGGGATTCTTCCTTCAGCTAAAGCATGCATGTGGAACCCAGAGTATGATCAACCGTGTGATCCGGAGACGTGTTCCAATATGTCTCAGTTCTCGTCCCCTGGTACTCGGGTGCAACATTCCAGATGCTTTACTAACACTCTCCCGACTTGGAGAGTCAGTGCCTTTAACCTCCTGTTTGGCCCAGTTTGCAATTTCTGCGGAAGATGAACAGGAATAGGGAGAACCAATGAGAGACTAGCTGGAGGTGTCTGGACGGGCAAATTTAACTCTCATTTCCCACCAGGAAGAGGAATTAACCAAAGGCTCAGCATGCCGTGCTAGAACAAGATTAGGGCCTGAAGCAATCCTGCGGTGTTGCGGCCAGCTCACAAGAAAGCGAGTTGAAGAAACGAGCTCAGGGGCACTGTAATTCACAAACCTGCAGAGTTATAAATGACAGCTATCATCCAAAAATATACTGAAGTAAGGCTGCCAAGAGGACTTGAAAGCCGGGCAGAATTGCAGGCAACCGATTTCAGGTGGTAGACTGGAATTGCATTTAATGGATAGGAAAAGAGGCAGAACGTCCACAATGATGCACTTGGCCACAAAGGGCGTATGTGTTTTTACCTGAATATATTCAGGAAAAAACGCATATGCCCTTTTTGGCCAACCAAGCAAACTTGCAAAGGAAATCTGCACTACAATGAAGTCTCACTTCCCCACGGTCAAAAGGGCCATCTGAAAAAAGTGTAAAATCCAGAAAGGCAGGACAGGCCATGGAGAACTGGGAGCCTTGTTATGCTGATGGGCGGGATGTAAATTGCCAACAGCCACTGGGGAGAGGTGTATGGTGTTTCCTAAAACATCTAAAAAACAAAGCAACAGAGCATAGGGCACTTCCACTTATGGTCCTATAGCTTAGGGAAATTAAAATCAAAAAGACACAGCCACCCCAAAGTTTGGGATGGCTCTGTTTACAAGACCCTCGTTTACGGTACAAGTTCAATATCGCAGAAAGTGAAAAATGGATAAAAAAGTTGTGGTACTTACGTACAATGCAATATCACTCAGCAATGAAATGTATGTCATCAGGCCCATAGCAGCATAATGAGTGGATTTAGGTATGATGATTCTAACTGAAATAAGTCACACAGAAAAAGAAACATCATAAGATATCACTAATACACGGAATGTAAACTTGGCTATACTGGAACTGAATTCCAAAACACAACAGGGTCTCAAATTTAGAAAACCAACTTATGCTTGCTTAAGGGGAAAGGTGACTTAGGGTGCTGCATAAAACCAGAGATTGAAATGAGCACAGATAAAGTTCCTTAAGCCAAATATGGAATAGACAAGAGCTACTCCTTGCTCAACGAAATTGACTCAACACCCCATATTAAACAACTAAGAATGTACCTGACTAGTAAGTATCTTAAAACCTATGGATTGGTATCTCTCCGAAAGGGAATCAAGCATGTGTAGAGGGGCATAAACGCAGCAGTGATAGGATTGGAGAGGTTCGGTGAGCAAATGAAGACCCTTTGAAGTCATATTGCATGGTACCCATTCCACGGGTCTCAACTCTCCAGGTTTAAGGGATTCTTCCTTCAGCTAAAACATTCCTTCCTTGAGTTCCACATTCAGTGGAACCCAGAGTATGATCAAACGTGTGATCCGGAGACGTGTTGAAATATGTCTCAGTTCTCGTCCCCTGGTACTCGGGTACAACACTCCAGACGCTTTACTAACACTCTCCTGACTTGGAGAGTCAGTGCCTTTAACCTCCTGTTTGGCCCAGTTTGCAAATTCCGCGGAAGATGAACAGGAATAGGGAGAACCAATGAGAGACTAGCTGGAGGTGTCTGGACGGGCAAATTTAACTCTCATTTCCCACCAGGAAGAGGAATTAACCAAAGGGTCAGCGTGCCATGCCGGAACCAGATTAGGGCCTGAAGCAATCCTGCGGTGTTGCGGCCAGCTCACAAGAAAGCGAGTTGAAGAAAGGAGCCCAGGGGCACTGTAATTCACAAACCTGCAGAGTTATAAATGACAGCTATCATCCAAAAATATACTGAAGTAAGGCTGCCAAGAGGACTTGAAAGCGGGGCAGAATTGCAGGAAACCGATTTCAGGAGGTAGACTGGAATTGCATTTAAAGCATAGGAAAAGAGGCAGAACGTCCACAATGATGCACTTGGCCAAAAAGGGCGTATGCGTTTTTTCCTGAATATGTTCAGGAAAAAACGCATACGCCCTTTTTGGCCAACCAAGCAAGCTTGCAAAGGAAATCTGCACTACAATGAAGTCTCACTTCCCCCCGATCAAAAGGGCCATCTGAAAAAAGTGTAAAATCCAGAAAGGCAGGACAGGCCATGGAGAACAGGGAGCCTTGTTATGCTGATGGGCGGGATGTAAATTCCCAACAGCCACTTGGGAGAAGTGTATGGTGTTTCCTGAAACATCTAAAAAACAAAGCAACAGAGCCTAGGGCACTTCCACTTATGGTCCTATAGCTTAGGGAAATTAAAATCAAAAAGACACAGCCACCCCAAAGTTTGGGACGGCTCTGTTTACAAGAACCTCGTTTACGGTACAACTTCAATATCGCATAAAGCAAAAAATGGATAAAGAAGTCGTGGTACTTACGTACAATGCAATATCACTCAGCAATGAAATCTATGTCATCAGGCCCGTACCAGCATAATGAGTGGATTCAGGTATGATGATTCTAACTGAAATAAGTCACACAGAAAAAGAAACATCATAAGATATCACTAATAAACGGAATGTAAACTTGGCTACACAGGAACTGGATTACAAAACACAACAGGGTCTCAAATGTAGAAAACCAACTTATGCTTGCTTAAGGGGAAAGGTGAGTTGGGGTGCTGCATAAAACCAGAGATTGAAATGAGCACAGATAAAGTTCCTTACGCCAAATATGGAATAGACAAGAGCTACTCCTTGCTCAACGAAATGGACTCAACACCCCATATTAAACGCCTAAGAATGTACCTGACTAGTAAGTATCTTAAAACCTATGGATTGCTATGTCTCCGAAAGAGAATCAAGCGTGTGTACAGGGGCATAAACGCAGCAGTGATAGGATTGTAGAGGTTCCGTGAGCAAATGAAGACCCTTTGAAGTCATATTGCATGGTACCCATTTCACGGGTCTCAACTCTCCAGGTTTAAGGGATTCTTCCTTCAGCTAAAACATGCATGTGGAACCCAGAGTATGATCAACCGTGTGATCGGGAGACGTGTTCCAATATGTCTCAGTTCTCGTCCCCTAGTAGTCGGGTGCAACATTCCAGACGCTTTACTAACACTCTGCCAACTTGGAGAGTCAGTGCCTTTAACCTCCTGTTTGGCCCAGTTTGCAATTTCTGCGGAAGATGAACAGGAATAGGGAGAACCAATGAGAGACTAGCTGGAGGTGACTGGACGGGCAAATTTAACTCTCATTTCCCACCAGGAAGAGGAATTAACCAAAGGCTCTGCGTGCTGTGCCGGAACCAGATTAGGGTCTGAAGCAATACTGTGGTGTTGCGGCCAGCTCACAAGAAAGCGCGTTGAAGAAAGGAGCTCAGGGGCACTGTAATTCACAAACCTGCAGAGTTATAAATGACAGCTATCGTCCAAAAATATACTGAAGTAAGGCTGCCAAGAGGACTTGAAAGCGGGGCAGAATTGCAGGAAACCGATTTCAGGTGGTAGACTGGAATTGCATTTAAAGCATAGGAAAAGAGGCAGAACGTCGACAATGATGCACTTGGCCAAAAAGGGTGTATGCGTTTTTTCCTGAATATATTCAGGAAAAAATGCATACGCCCTTTTTGGCCAACCAAGCAAGCTTGCAAAGGAAATCTGCACTACAATGAAGTCTCACTTCCCCACGATCAACAGGGCCATCTGAAAAAAGTGTAAAATCCAGAAAGGCAGGACAGGCCATGGAGAACTGGGACCCTTGTTATGCTGATGGGCGGGATGTAAATTGCCAACAGCCACTCAGGAGAAGTGTATGGTGTTTCCTGAAACATCTAAGAAACAAAGCAACAGAGCCTAGGGCACTTCCACTTATGGTCCTATAGCTTAGGGAAATTAAAATCAAAAAGACACAGCCACCCCAAAGTTTGGGACAGCTCTGTTTACAAGAACCTAGTCTACACTACAAGTTCAATATCGCAGAAAGTGAAAAATGGATAAAGAAGTTGTGGTACTTACGTACAATGCAATACCACTCAGCAATGAAATCTATGTCATCAGGCCCGTAGCAGCATAATGAGTGGATTCAGGTATGATGATTCTAACTGAAATAAGTCACAAGAAAAAGAAACATCATAAGATATCACTAATACACGGAATGTAAACTTGGCTACACAGGAACTGGATTACAAAACAGAACAGGGTCTCAAATTTAGAAAACCAACTTATGCTTGCTTAAGGGGAAAGGTGAGCTGGGGTGTTGCATAAAACCAGAGATTGAAATGAGCACAGATAAAGTTCCTTAAGCCAAATATGTAATAGACAAGAGCTACTCCTTGCTGAACGTAATGGACTCAACACCCCATATTAAACGCCTAAGAATGTACCTGACTACTAAGTATCTTAAAACCTATGGATTGCTATGTCTCCGAAAGAGAATCAAGCCTGTGTACAGGGGCATAAATGCAGCAGTGATAGTATTGGAGAGGTTCCGTGAGCAAATCAAGACCCTTTGAAGTCATATTGCATGGTACCCATTTCACGGGTCTCAACTCTCCAGGTTTAAGGGATTCTTCCTTCAGCTAAAACATGCATGTGGAAACCAGAGTATGACCAACTGTGTGATTGGGAGACGTGTTGAAATATGTCTCAGTTCTCGTCCCCTGGTACTCGGGTGCAACATTCCAGATGCTTTACTAACACTCTCCCGACTTGGAGAGTCAGTGCCTTTAACCTCCTGTTTGGCCCAGTTTGCAATTTCTGCGGAAGATGAACAGGAATAGGGAGAACCAATGAGAGACTTGCTGGAGGTGTCTGGAAGGGCAAATTTAACTCTCATTTCCCACCAGGAAGAGGAATTAACCAAAGGCTCAGCATGCCGTGCCGGAACCAGATTAGGGCCTGAAGCAATGCAGCAGTGTTGCGGCCAGCTCACAAGAAAACGAGTTGAAGAAGGGAGCTCAGGGGCACTGTAATTCACAAACATGCAGAGTTATAAATGACAGCTATCGTCCAAAAATATACTGAAGTAAGGCTGCCAAGAGGACTTGAAAGCGTGGCAGAATTGCAGGAAACCGATTGCAAGAGGTAGACTGGAATTGCATTTAAAGCATAGGAAAAGAGGCAGAACGTTGACAATGATGCACTTGGCCAAAAAGGGCGTATGAGTTTTTTCCGGAAAAAACGCATACGCCCTTTTTGGCCAACCAAGCAAGCTTGCAAAGGAAATCTGCACTACAATGAAGTCTCACTTCCCCCAGGTCAAAAGGGCCATCTGAAAAATGTGTAAAATCCAGAAAGGCAGGACAGGCCATGGAGAACTGGGAGCCTTGTTATGCTGATAGGCGGGATGTAAATTGCCAACAGCCACTTGCGAGAAGTGTATGGTGTTTCCTGAAACATCTAATAAACAAAGCAATAGAGCCTAGGGCACTTCCACTTATGGTCCTATAGCTTAGGGAAATTAAAATCAAAAAGACACAGCCACCCCAAAGTTTGGGACGGCTCTGTTTACAAAAACCTCGTTTACAGTACAAGTTCAATATTGCAGAAAGTGAAAAATGGATAAAGAAGTTGTGGTACTTACGTACAATGCAATATCACTCAGCAATGAAATCTATGTCATCAGGCCCGTAGCAGCATAATGAGTGGATTCAGGTATGATGATTCTAACTGATATAAGTCACACAGAAAAAGAAACATCATAAGATATCACTAATACATGGAATGTAAACTTGGCTACACAGGAACTTGATTACAAAACAGAACAGGGTCTCAAATTTAGAAAACCAACTTATGCTTGCTTAAGGGGAAAGGTGAGTTGGGATGCTGCGTAAAACCAGAGATTGAAATGAGCACAGATAAAGTTCCTTAAGCCAAATATGGAATAGACAAGAGCCACTCCTTGCTCAACGAAATGGACTCAACACCCCATATTAAACGCGTAAGACTGTACCTGACTAGTAAGTATCTTAAAACCTATGGATTGCTATGTCTCTGAAAGAGAATCAAGCATGTGTACAGGGGCATAAACGCAGCAGTGATAGGATTGGAGAGGTTCGGTGAGCAAATGAAGACCCTTTGAAGTCATATTGCATGGTACCCATTCCACGGGTCTCAACTCTCCAGGTTTAAGGGATTCTTCCTTCAGCTAAAGCATGCATGTGGAACCCAGAGTATGATCAACCGTGTGATCCGGAGACGTGTTCCAATATGTCTCAGTTCTCGTCCCCTGGTACTCGGGTGCAACATTCCAGATGCTTTACTAACACTCTCCTGACTTGTAGAGTCAGTGCCTTAAACCTCCTGTTTGGCCCAGTTTGCAATTTCTGCGGAAGATGAACAGGAATAGGGAGAACCAATGAGAGACTAGCTGGAGGTGTCTGGACGGGCAAATTTAACTCTCATTTCCCACCAGGAAGAGGAATTAACCAAAGGCTCAGCATGCCGTGCTAGAACAAGATTAGGGCCTGAAGCAATCCTGCGGTGTTGCGGCCAGCTCACAAGAAAGCGAGTTGAAGAAAGGAGCTCAGGGGCACTGTAATTCACAAACCTGCAGAGTTATAAATGACAGCTATCGTCCAAAAATATACTGAAGTAAGGCTGCCAAGAACACTTGAAAGCCGGGCAGAATTGCAGGAAACCGATTTCAGGAGGTAGACAGGAATTGCATTTAAAGCATAGGAAAAGAGGCAGAACGTCGACAATGATGCACTTGGCCAAAAAGGGCGTATGCGTTTTTTCCTGAATATATTCAGGAAAAAAGGCATATGTACTTTTTGGCCAACCAAGCAAGCTTGCAAAGAAAATCTGCACTACAATGAAGTCTCACTTCCCCCCGGTCAAAAGGGCCATCTGAAAAAAGTGTAAAATCCAGAAAGGCAGGACAGGCCATGGAGAACAGGGAGCCTTGTTATGCTGATGGGCGGGATGTAAATTGCCAACAGCCACTGGGGAGAAGTGTATGGTGTTTCCTGAAACATCTAAAAAACAAAGCAACAGAGCCTAGGGCACTTCAACTTATGGTCCTATAGCTTAGGGAAATTAAAATCAAAAAGACACAGCCACCCCAAAGTTTGGGACGGCTCTGTTTACAAGAAACTCTTTTACGGGACAAGTTCGATATCGCAGAAAGTGAAAAATGGATAAAGAAGTTGTGCTACTTACGTACAGTGCAATATCACTCAGCAATGAAATGTATGTCATTAGGCCCGTAGCAGCATAATGAGTGGATTCAGGTATTATGATTCTAACTGAAATAAGTCACAAGAAAATGAAACGTCATAAGATATCACTAATACACGGAATGTAAACTTGGCTACACAGGAACTGGATTACAAAACAGAACAGGGTCTCAAATTTAGAAAATCAACTTATGCTTGCTTAAGGGGAAAGGTGAGTTGGGGTGCTGCATAAAACCAGAGATTGAAATGAGCACAGATAAAGTTCCTTAAGCCAAATATGGAATAGACAAGAGCTACTCCTTGCTCAACGAATTGGACTCAACACCCCATATTAAACGCCTAAGAATGTACCTGACTAGTAATTATCTTAAAACCTATGGATCGCTCTGTCTCTGAAAGAGAATCAAGCGTGTGTACAGGGGCATAAACGCAGCAGTGATAGGATTGGAGAGGTTCGGTGAGCAAATGAAGACCCTTTGAATTCATATTGCATGGTACCCATTCCACGGCTCTCAACTCTCCAGGTTTAAGGGATTCTTCCTTCAGCTAAATCATGCATGTGGAACCCAGGGTATGATCAACCGTGTGATCGGGAGACGTGTTCCAATATGTCTCAGTTCTCGTCCCCTGGTACTCAGGTGCAACATTCCAGACACTTTACTAACACTCTCCCGACTTGGAGAGTCAGTGCCTTTAACCTCCTGTTTGGCCCAGTTTGCAATTTCTGCGGAAGATGAACAGGAATAGGGAGAACCAATGAGAGACTAGCTGGAGGTGTGTGGACGGGCAAATTTAACTCTCATTTCCCACCAGGAAGAGGAATTAACCAAAGGCTCAGCGTGCCGTGCCGGAACCAGATTAGGGCCTGAAGCAATGCAGCAGTGTTGCGGCCAGCTCACAAGAAAGCGAGTTGTAGAAAGGAGCTCAGGGGCACTGTAATTCACAAACCTGCAGAGTTATAAATGACAGCTATCGTCCAAAAATATACTGAAGTAAGGCTGCCAAGAGGACTTGAAAGCGGGGCAGAATTGCAGGAAACCAATTTCAGGAGGTAGACTGGAATTGCATTTAAAGCATAGGAAAAGAGGCAGAACGTCGACAATGATGCACTTGGCCAAAAAGGGCGTATGCGTTTTTTCCTGAATATATTCAGGAAAAAAGGCATATGTACTTTTTGGTCAACCAAGCAAGCTTGCAAAGGAAATCTGCACTACAATGAAGTCTCACTTCCCCCGGGTCAAAAGGGCCATCTGAAAAAAGTGTAAAATCCAGAAAGGCAGGACAGGCCTTGGAGAACTGGGAGCCTTGTTATGCTAATGGGCGGGATGTAAATTGCCAACAGCCACTTGGGAGAAGTGTATGGTGTTTCCTGAAACATCTAAAAAACAAAGCAACAGAGCCTAGGGCACTTCCACTTATGGTCCTATAGCTTAGGGAAATTAAAATCAAAAAGACACAGCCACCCCAAAGTTTGGGATGGCTCTGTTTACAAGAACCTCGTTTAGGGGACAAGTTCAATATCGCAAAGAGTGAAAAATGTATAAAGAAGTTGTGGTACTTACGTACAATGCAATATCACTCAGCAATGAAATCTATGTCATCAGGCCCATAGCAGCATAATGAGTGGATTCAGGTATGATGATTCTAACTGAAATAAGTCACAAAAAAAAGAAACATCATAAGATATCACTAATACATGGAATGTAAACTTGGCTACACAGGAACTGGATTACAAAACAGAACAGAGTCTCAAATTTAGAAAACCAACTTATGCTTGCTTAAAGGGAAAGGTGAGTTGGGGTGCTGCATAAAACCAGAGATTGAAATGAACACAGATAAAGTTCCTTAAGCCAAATATGTAATAGACAACAGCTACTCCTTGCTCAACGAAATGGACTCAACACACCATATTAAACGCCTAAGAATGTACCTGACTAGTAAGTATCTTAAAACCTATGGATTGCTATGTCTCCGAAAGAGAATCAAGCATGAGTACAGGGGCATACACGCAGCAGTGATAGGATTGCAGAGGTTCGGTGAGCAAATGAAGACCCTTTGAAGTTATATTGCATGGTATCCATTCCACGGGTCTCAACTCTCCGTGTTTAAGGGATTCTTCCTTCAGCTAAAACATGCATGTGGAACCCAGAGTATGATCAACCATGTGATCTGGAGACGTGTTCCAATATGTCTCAGTTCTCATCCCCTGGTACTCGGGTGCAACATTCCAGACACTTTACTAACACTCCCCCGACTTGGAGAGTGAGTGCCTTTAACCTCCTCTTTGGCCCAGTTTGCAATATCTGCGGAAGATAAACAGGAATAGGGAGAACCAATGAGAGACTAGCTGGAGGTGTCTGGACGGGCAAATTTAACTCTCATTTCCCACCAGGAAGAGGAATTAACCAAAGGCTCAGCATGCCGTGCCGGAACCAGATTAGGGCCTGAAGCAATCCTGCGGTGTTGCGGCCAGCTCACAAGAAAACGAGTTGAAGAAGGGAGCTCAGGGGCACTGTAATTCACAAACATGCAGAGTTATAAATGACAGCTATCGTCCAAAAATATACTGAAGTAAGGCTGCCAAGAGGACTTGAAAGCGGGGCAGAATTGCAGGAAACCGATTGCAAGAGGTAGACTGGAATTGCATTTAAAGCATAGGAAAAGAGGCAGAACGTCCACAATGATGCACTTGGCCAAAAAGGGCGTATGAGATTTTTCCGGAAAAAACGCATACGCCCTTTTTGGCCAACCAAGCAAGCTTGCAAAGGAAATCTGCACTACAATGAAGTCTCACTTCCCCCAGGTCAAAAGGGCCATCTGAAAAATGTGTAAAATCCAGAAAGGCAGGACAGGCCATGGAGAACTGGGAGCCTTGTTATGCTGATGGGCGGGATGTAAATTGCCAACAGCCACTTGCGAGAAGTGTATGGTGTTTCCTGAAACATCTAATAAACAAAGCAACAGAGCCTAGGGCACTTCCACTTATGGTCCTATAGCTTAGGGAAATTAAAATCAAAAAGACACAGCCACCCCAAAGTTTGGGACGGCTCTGTTTACAACAACCTCGTTTACAGTACAAGTTCAATATTGCAGAAAGTGAAAAATGGATAAAGAAGTTGTGGTACTTACGTACAATGCAATATCACTCAGCAATGAAATCTATGTGATCAGGCCCGTAGCAGCATAATGAGTGGATTCAGGTATGATGATTCTAACTGATATAAGTCACACAGAAAAAGAAACATCATAAGATATCACTAATACATGGAATGTAAACTTGGCTACACAGGAACTGGATTACAAAACAGAACAGGGTCTCAAATGTAGAAAACCAACTTATGCTTGCTTAAGGGGAAAGGTGAGTTGGGGTGCTGCATAAAACCAGAGATTGAAATGAGCACAGATAAAGTTCCTTAAGCCAAATATGTAATAGACAAGAGCTACTCCTTGCTCAACGAGATGGACTCAACACCCCATATTAAACGCGTAAGACTGTACCTGACTAGTAAGTATCTTAAAACCTATGGATTGCTAGGTCTCTGAATGAGAATCAAGCGTGTGTACAGGGGCATAAACGCAGCAGTGATAGGATTGGAGAGGTTCGGTGTGCAAATGAAGACCCTTTGAAGTCCTATTGCATGGTACCCATTCCACGGGTCTCAACTCTCCAGGTTTAAGGGATTCTTCCTTCAGCTAAAGCATGCATGTGGAACCCAGGGTATGATCAACCATGTGATCTGGAGACGTGTTCCAATATGTCTCAGTTCTCGTCCCCTGGTACTCGGGTGCAACATTCCAGATGCTTTACTAACACTCTCCCGACGTGGAGAGTCAGTGCCTTTAACCTCCTGTTTGGCCCAGTTTGCAATTTCTGCGGAAGATGAACAGGAATAGGGAGAACCAATGAGAGACTAGCTGGAGGTGTCTGGACGGGCAAATTTAACTCTCATTTCCCACCAGGAAGAGGAATTAACCAAAGGCTCAGCATGCCGTGCTAGAAAAAGATTAGGGCCTGAAGCAATCCTGCGGTGTTGCGGCCAGCTCACAAGAAAGCGAGTTGAAGAAAGGAGCTCAGGGGCACTGTAATTCACAAACCTGCAGAGATATAAATGACAGCTATCGTCCAAAAATATACTGAAGTAAGGCTGCCAAGAGGACTTGAAAGCGGGGCAGAATTGCAGGAAACCAATTTCAGGAGGTAGACTGTAATTGCATTTAAAGCATAGGAAAAGAGGCAGAACGTCCACAATGATGCACTTGGCCCAAAAGGGCGTATGCGTTTTTTCCTGAATATATTCAGAAAAAAACGCATACGCCCTTTTTGGCCAACCAAGCAAGCTTGCAAAGGAAATCTGCACTACAATGAAGTCTCACTTCCCCCCGGTCAAAAGGGCCATCTGAAAAAAGTGTAAAATCCAGAAAGGCAGGACAGGCTATGGAGAACTGGGAGCCTTGTTATGCTGATGGGCAGGATGTGAATTGCCAACAGCCACTGGGGAGAAGTGTATGGTGTTTCCTGAAACATCTAAAAAACAAAGCAACAGAGCCTAGAGCACTTCCACTTATGGTCCTATAGCTTAGGGAAATTAAAATCAAAAAGACACAGCCACCCCAAAGTTTGGGATGGCTCTGTTTACAAGAACCTCGTTTACGGGACAAGTTCAATATCGCAAAGAGTGAAAAATGGATAAAGAAGTTGTGGTACTTACGCACAATGCAATATCACTCAGCAATGAAATCTATGTCATCAGGCCCGTAGCAGCGTAATGAGTGGATTCAGGTATGACGATTCTAACTGAAATAAGTCACAAAGAAAAAGAAACATCATAAGATATCACTAATACATGGAATGTAAACTTGGCTACACAGGAACTGGATTACAAAACAGAACAGGGTCTCAAATTTAGAAAACCAACTTATGCTTGCTTAATGGGAAAGGTGAGTTGGGGTGCTACATAAAACCAGAGATTGAAATGAGCACAGATAAAGTTCCTTAAGCCAAATATGTAATAGACAAGAGCTACTCCTTGCTCAACGAGATGGACTCAACACCCCATATTAAACGCGTAAGACTGTACCTAACTAGTAAGTATCTTAAAACCTATGGATTGCTATGTCTCTGAAAGAGAATCAAGCGTGTGTACAGGGGCATAAACGCAGCAGTGATAGGATTGGAGAGGTTCGGTGAGCAAATGAAGACCCTTTGAAGTCATATTGCATGGTACCCATTCCACGGGTCTCAACTCTCCAGGTTTAAGGGATTCTTCCTTCAGCTAAAGCATGCATGTGGAACCCAGAGTATGATCAACCGTGTGATCCGGAGACGTGTTCCAATATGTCTCAGTTCTCGTCCCCTGGTACTCGGGTGCAACATTCCAGATGCTTTACTAACACTCTCCCGACTTGGAGAGTCAGTGCCTTAAACCTCCTGTTCGGCCCAGTTTGCAATTTCTGCGGAAGATGAACAGGAATAGGGAGAACCAATGAGAGACTAGCTGGAGGTGTCTGGACGGGCAAATTTAACTCTCATTTCCCACCAGGAAGAGGAATTAACCAAAGGCTCAGCATGCCGTGCTAGAACAAGATTAGGGCCTGAAGCAATCCTGCGGTGTTGCGGCCAGCTCACAGGAAAGCGAGTTGAAGAAACGAGCTCAGGGGCACTGTAATTCACAAACCTGCAGAGTTACAAATGACAGCTATCGTCCAAAAATATACTGAAGTAAGGCTGCCAAGAGGACTTGAAAGCCGGGCAGAATTGCAGGAAACCGATTTCAGGAGGTAGACAGGAATTGCATTTAAAGCATAGGAAAAGAGGCAGAACGTCGACAATGATGCACTTGGCCAAAAAGGGCGTATGCGTTTTTTCCTGAATATATTCAGGAAAAAATGCATACGCACTTTTTGGCCAACCAAGCAAGCTTGCAAAGAAAATCTGCACTACAATGAAGTCTCACTTCCCCCCGGTCAAAAGGGCCATCTGAAAAAAGTGTAAAATCCAGAAAGGCAGGACAGGCCATGGAGAACTGGGAGCCTTGTTATGCTGATGGGCGGGATGTAAATTGCCAACAGCCACTGGGGAGAAGTGTATGGTGTTTCCTGAAACATCTAAAAAACAAAGCAACAGAGCCTAGGGCACTTCAACTTATGGTCCTATAGCTTAGGGAAATTAAAATCAAAAAGACACAGCCACCCCAAAGTTTGGGACGGCTCTGTTTACAAGAAACTCTTTTACGGGACAAGTTCGATATCGCAGAAAGTGAAAAATGGATAAAGAAGTTGTGCTACTTACGTACAGTGCAATATCACTCAGCAATGAAATGTATGTCATTAGGCCCGTAGCAGCATAATGAGTGGATTCAGGTATTATGATTCTAACTGAAATAAGTCACAAGAAAATGAAACGTCATAAGATATCACTAATACACGGAATGTAAACTTGGCTACACAGGAACTGGATTACAAAACAGAACAGGGTCTCAAATTTAGAAAATCAACTTATGCTTGCTTAAGGGGAAAGGTGAGTTGGGGTGCTGCATAAAACCAGAGATTGAAATGAGCACAGATAAAGTTCCTTAAGCCAAATATGGAATAGACAAGAGCTACTCCTTGCTCAACGAATTGGACTCAACACCCCATATTAAACGCCTAAGAATGTACCTGACTAGTAATTATCTTAAAACCTATGGATCGCTCTGTCTCTGAAAGAGAATCAAGCGTGTGTACAGGGGCATAAACGCAGCAGTGATAGGATTGGAGAGGTTCGGTGAGCAAATGAAGACCCTTTGAATTCATATTGCATGGTACCCATTCCACGGGTCTCAACTCTCCAGGTTTAAGGGATTCTTCCTTCAGCTAAATCATGCATGTGGAACCCAGGGTATGATCAACCGTGTGATCGGGAGACGTGTTCCAATATGTCTCAGTTCTCGTCCCCTGGTACTCAGGTGCAACATTCCAGACACTTTACTAACACTCTCCCGACTTGGAGAGTCAGTGCCTTTAACCTCCTGTTTGGCCCAGTTTGCAATTTCTGCGGAAGATGAACAGGAATAGGGAGAACCAATGAGAGACTAGCTGGAGGTGTGTGGACGGGCAAATTTAACTCTCATTTCCCACCAGGAAGAGGAATTAACCAAAGGCTCAGCGTGCCGTGCCGGAACCAGATTAGGGCCTGAAGCAATGCAGCAGTGTTGCGGCCAGCTCACAAGAAAGCGAGTTGAAGAAAGGAGCTCAGGGGCACTGTAATTCACAAACCTGCAGAGTTATAAATGACAGCTATCGTCCAAAAATATACTGAAGTAAGGCTGCCAAGAGGACTTGAAAGCGGGGCAGAATTGCAGGAAACCGATTTCAGGAAGTAGACTGGAATTGCATTTAAAGCATAGGAAAAGAGGCAGAACGTCGACAATGATGCACTTGGCCAAAAAGGGCGTATGCGTTTTTTCCTGAATATATTCAGGAAAAAAGGCATATGTACTTTTTGGTCAACCAAGCAAGCTTGCAAAGGAAATCTGCACTACAATGAAGTCTCACTTCCCCCGGGTCAAAAGGGCCATCTGAAAAAAGTGTAAAATCCAGAAAGGCAGGACAGGCCTTGGAGAACTGGGAGCCTTGTTATGCTAATGGGCGGGATGTAAATTGCCAACAGCCACTTGGGAGAAGTATGGTGTTTCCTGAAACATCTAAGAAACAAAGCAACAGAGCCTAGGGCACTTCCACTTATGGTCCTATAGCTTAGGGAAATTAAAATCAAAAAGACACAGCCACCCCAAAGTTTGGGACGGCTCTGTTTACAAGAACCTCGTTTAGGGGACAAGTTCAATATCGCAAAGAGTGAAAAATGTATAAAGAAGTTGTGGTACTTACGTACAATGCAATATCACTCAGCAATGAAATCTATGTCATCAGGCCCATAGCAGCATAATGAGTGGATTCAGGTATGATGATTCTAACTGAAATAAGTCACAAAAAAAAGAAACATCATAAGATATCACTAATACATGGAATGTAAACTTGGCTACACAGGAACTGGATTACAAAACAGAACAGAGTCTCAAATTTAGAAAACCAACTTATGCTTGCTTAAAGGGAAAGGTGAGTTGGGGTGCTGCATAAAACCAGAGATTGAAATGAACACAGATAAAGTTCCTTAAGCCAAATATGTAATAGACAACAGCTACTCCTTGCTCAACGAAATGGACTCAACACACCATATTAAACGCCTAAGAATGTACCTGACTAGTAAGTATCTTAAAACCTATGGATTGCTATGTCTCCGAAAGAGAATCAAGCATGAGTACAGGGGCATACACGCAGCAGTGATAGGATTGCAGAGGTTCGGTGAGCAAATGAAGACCCTTTGAAGTTATATTGCATGGTATCCATTCCACGGGTCTCAACTCTCCGTGTTTAAGGGATTCTTCCTTCAGCTAAAACATGCATGTGGAACCCAGAGTATGATCAACCATGTGATCTGGAGACGTGTTCCAATATGTCTCAGTTCTCATCCCCTGGTACTCGGGTGCAACATTCCAGACACTTTACTAACACTCCCCCGACTTGGAGAGTGAGTGCCTTTAACCTCCTGTTTGGCCCAGTTTGCAATATCTGCGGAAGATAAACAGGAATAGGGAGAACCAATGAGAGACTAGCTGGAGGTGTCTGGACGGGCAAATTTAACTCTCATTTCCCACCAGGAAGAGGAATTAACCAAAGGCTCAGCATGCCGTGCCGGAACCAGATTAGGGCCTGAAGCAATCCTGCGGTGTTGCGGCCAGCTCACAAGAAAACGAGTTGAAGAAGGGAGCTCAGGGGCACTGTAATTCACAAACATGCAGAGTTATAAATGACAGCTATCGTCCAAAAATATACTGAAGTAAGGCTGCCAAGAGGACTTGAAAGCGGGGCAGAATTGCAGGAAACCGATTGCAAGAGGTAGACTGGAATTGCATTTAAAGCATAGGAAAAGAGGCAGAACGTCCACAATGATGCACTTGGCCAAAAAGGGCGTATGAGTTTTTTCCGGAAAAAACGCATACGCCCTTTTTGGCCAACCAAGCAAGCTTGCAAAGGAAATCTGCACTACAATGAAGTCTCACTTCCCCCAGGTCAAAAGGGCCATCTGAAAAATGTGTAAAATCCAGAAAGGCAGGACAGGCCATGGAGAACTGGGAGCCTTGTTATGCTGATGGGCGGGATGTAAATTGCCAACAGCCACTTGCGAGAAGTGTATGGTGTTTCCTGAAACATCTAATAAACAAAGCAACAGAGCCTAGGGCACTTCCACTTATGGTCCTATAGCTTAGGGAAATTAAAATCAAAAAGACACAGCCACCCCAAAGTTTGGGACGGATCTGTTTACAACAACCTCGTTTACAGTACAAGTTCAATATTGCAGAAAGTGAAAAATGGATAAAGAAGTTGTGGTACTTACGTACAATGCAATATCACTCAGCAATGAAATCTATGTGATCAGGCCCGTAGCAGCATAATGAGTGGATTCAGGTATGATGATTCTAACTGATATAAGTCACACAGAAAAAGAAACATCATAAGATATCACTAATACATGGAATGTAAACTTGGCTACACAGGAACTGGATTACAAAACAGAACAGGGTCTCAAATGTAGAAAACCAACTTATGCTTGCTTAAGGGGAAAGGTGAGTTGGGGTGCTGCATAAAACCAGAGATTGAAATGAGCACAGATAAAGTTCCTTAAGCCAAATATGTAATAGACAAGAGCTACTCCTTGCTCAACGAGATGGACTCAACACCCCATATTAAACGCGTAAGACTGTACCTGACTAGTAAGTATCTTAAAACCTATGGATTGCTAGGTCTCTGAATGAGAATCAAGCGTGTGTACAGGGGCATAAACGCAGCAGTGATAGGATTGGAGAGGTTCGGTGTGCAAATGAAGACCCTTTGAAGTCCTATTGCATGGTACCCATTCCACGGGTCTCAACTCTCCAGGTTTAAGGGATTCTTCCTTCAGCTAAAGCATGCATGTGGAACCCAGGGTATGATCAACCATGTGATCTGGAGACGTGTTCCAATATGTCTCAGTTCTCGTCCCCTGGTACTCGGGTGCAACATTCCAGATGCTTTACTAACACTCTCCCGACGTGGAGAGTCAGTGCCTTTAACCTCCTGTTTGGCCCAGTTTGCAATTTCTGCGGAAGATGAACAGGAATAGGGAGAACCAATGAGAGACTAGCTGGAGGTGTCTGGACGGGCAAATTTAACTCTCATTTCCCACCAGGAAGAGGAATTAACCAAAGGCTCAGCATGCCGTGCTAGAAAAAGATTAGGGCCTGAAGCAATCCTGCGGTGTTGCGGCCAGCTCACAAGAAAGCGAGTTGAAGAAAGGAGCTCAGGGGCACTGTAATTCACAAACCTGCAGAGATATAAATGACAGCTATCGTCCAAAAATATACTGAAGTAAGGCTGCCAAGAGGACTTGAAAGCGGGGCAGAATTGCAGGAAACCAATTTCAGGAGGTAGACTGTAATTGCATTTAAAGCATAGGAAAAGAGGCAGAACGTCCACAATGATGCACTTGGCCCAAAAGGGCGTATGCGTTTTTTCCTGAATATATTCAGAAAAAAACGCATACGCCCTTTTTGGCCAACCAAGCAAGCTTGCAAAGGAAATCTGCACTACAATGAAGTCTCACTTCCCCCCCGGTCAAAAGGGCCATCTGAAAAAAGTGTAAAATCCAGAAAGGCAGGACAGGCTATGGAGAACTGGGAGCCTTGTTATGCTGATGGGCAGGATGTGAATTGCCAACAGCCACTGGGGAGAAGTGTATGGTGTTTCCTGAAACATCTAAAAAACAAAGCAACAGAGCCTAGAGCACTTCCACTTATGGTCCTATAGCTTAGGGAAATTAAAATCAAAAAGACACAGCCACCCCAAAGTTTGGGATGGCTCTGTTTACAAGAACCTCGTTTACGGGACAAGTTCAATATCGCAAAGAGTGAAAAATGGATAAAGAAGTTGTGGTACTTACGCACAATGCAATATCACTCAGCAATGAAATCTATGTCATCAGGCCCGTAGCAGCGTAATGAGTGGATTCAGGTATGACGATTCTAACTGAAATAAGTCACAAAGAAAAAGAAACATCATAAGATATCACTAATACATGGAATGTAAACTTGGCTACACAGGAACTGGATTACAAAACAGAACAGGGTCTCAAATTTAGAAAACCAACTTATGCTTGCTTAATGGGAAAGGTGAGTTGGGGTGCTACATAAAACCAGAGATTGAAATGAGCACAGATAAAGTTCCTTAAGCCAAATATGTAATAGACAAGAGCTACTCCTTGCTCAACGAGATGGACTCAACACCCCATATTAAACGCGTAAGACTGTACCTGACTAGTAAGTATCTTAAAACCTATGGATTGCTATGTCTCTGAAAGAGAATCAAGTGTGTGTACAGGGGCATAAACGCAGCAGTGATAGGATTGGAGAGGTTCGGTGAGCAAATGAAGACCCTTTGAAGTCATATTGCATGGTACCCATTCCACGGGTCTCAACTCTCCAGGTTTAAGGGATTCTTCCTTCAGCTAAAGCATGCATGTGGAACCCAGAGTATGATCAACCGTGTGATCCGGAGACGTGTTCCAATATGTCTCAGTTCTCGTCCCCTGGTACTCGGGTGCAACATTCCAGATGCTTTACTAACACTCTCCCGACTTGGAGAGTCAGTGCCTTAAACCTCCTGTTCGGCCCAGTTTGCAATTTCTGCGGAAGATGAATAGGAATAGGGAGAACCAATGAGAGACTAGCTGGAGGTGTCTGGACGGGCAAATTTAACTCTCATTTCCCACCAGGAAGAGGAATTAACCAAAGGCTCAGCATGCCGTGCTAGAAAAAGATTAGGGCCTGAAGCAATCCTGCGGTGTTGCGGCCAGCTCACAAGAAAGCGAGTTGAAGAAAGGAGCTCAGGGGCACTGTAATTCACAAACCTGCAGAGATATAAATGACAGCTATCGTCCAAAAATATACTGAAGTAAGGCTGCCAAGAGGACTTGAAAGCGGGGCAGAATTGCAGGAAACCAATTTCAGGAGGTAGACTGTAATTGCATTTAAAGCATAGGAAAAGAGGCAGAACGTCCACAATGATGCACTTGGCCCAAAAGGGCGTATGCGTTTTTTCCTGAATATATTCAGAAAAAAACGCATACGCCCTTTTTGGCCAACCAAGCAAGCTTGCAAAGGAAATCTGCACTACAATGAAGTCTCACTTCCCCCCGGTCAAAAGGGCCATCTGAAAAAAGTGTAAAATCCAGAAAGGCAGGACAGGCTATGGAGAACTGGGAGCCTTGTTATGCTGATGGGCAGGATGTGAATTGCCAACAGCCACTGGGGAGAAGTGTATGGTGTTTCCTGAAACATCTAAAAAACAAAGCAACAGAGCCTAGAGCACTTCCACTTATGGTCCTATAGCTTAGGGAAATTAAAATCAAAAAGACACAGCCACCCCAAAGTTTGGGATGGCTCTGTTTACAAGAACCTCGTTTACGGGACAAGTTCAATATCGCAAAGAGTGAAAAATGGATAAAGAAGTTGTGGTACTTACGCACAATGCAATATCACTCAGCAATGAAATCTATGTCATCAGGCCCGTAGCAGCGTAATGAGTGGATTCAGGAATGACGATTCTAACTGAAATAAGTCACAAAGAAAAAGAAACATCATAAGATATCACTAATACATGGAATGTAAACTTGGCTACACAGGAACTGGATTACAAAACAGAACAGGGTCTCAAATTTAGAAAACCAACTTATGCTTGCTTAATGGGAAAGGTGAGTTGGGGTGCTACATAAAACCAGAGATTGAAATGAGCACAGATAAAGTTCCTTAAGCCAAATATGTAATAGACAAGAGCTACTCCTTGCTCAACGAGATGGACTCAACACCCCATATTAAACGCGTAAGACTGTACCTGACTAGTAAGTATCTTAAAACCTATGGATTGCTATGTCTCTGAAAGAGAATCAAGCGTGTGTACAGGGGCATAAACGCAGCAGTGATAGGATTGGAGAGGTTCGGTGAGCAAATGAAGACCCTTTGAAGTCATATTGCATGGTACCCATTCCACGGGTCTCAACTCTCCAGGTTTAAGGGATTCTTCCTTCAGCTAAAGCATGCATGTGGAACCCAGAGTATGATCAACCGTGTGATCCGGAGACGTGTTCCAATATGTCTCAGTTCTCGTCCCCTGGTACTCGGGTGCAACATTCCAGATGCTTTACTAACACTCTCCCGACTTGGAGAGTCAGTGCCTTAAACCTCCTGTTTGGCCCAGTTTGCAATTTCTGCGGAATATGAACAGGAATAGGGAGAACCAATGAGAGACTAGCTGGAGGTGTCTGGACGGGCAAATTTAACTCTCATTTCCCACCAGGAAGAGGAATTAACCAAAGGCTCAGCATGCCGTGCTAGAACAAGATTAGGGCCTGAAGCAATCCTGCGGTGTTGCGGCCAGCTCACAGGAAAGCGAGTTGAAGAAACGAGCTCAGGGGCACTGTAATTCACAAACCTGCAGAGTTACAAATGACAGCTATCGTCCAAAAATATACTGAAGTAAGGCTGCCAAGAGGACTTGAAAGCCGGGCAGAATTGCAGGAAACCGATTTCAGGAGGTAGACAGGAATTGCATTTAAAGCATAGGAAAAGAGGCAGAACGTCGACAATGATGCACTTGGCCAAAAAGGGCGTATGCGTTTTTTCCTGAATATATTCAGGAAAAAATGCATACGCACTTTTTGGCCAACGAAGCAAGCTTGCAAAGGAAATCTGCACTACAATGAAGTCTCACTTCCCCCCAGTCAAAAGGGCCATCTGAAAAAAGTGTAAAATCCAGAAAGGCAGGACAGGCCATGGAGAACTGGGAGCCTTGTTATGCTGATGGGCGGGATGTAAATTGCCAACAGCCACTGGGGAGAAGCGTATGGTGTTCCCTGAAACATCTAAAAAACAAAGCAACAGAGCCTAGGGCACTTCAACTTATGGTCCTATAGCTTAGGGAAATTAAAATCAAAAAGACACAGCCACCCCAAAGTTTGGGACGGCTCTGTTTACAAGAAACTCTTTTACGGGAGAAGTTCGATATTGCAGAAAGTGAAAAATGGATAAAGAAGTTGTGCTACTTACGTACAATGCAATATCACTCAGCAATGAAATGTATGTCATTAGGCCCGTAGCAGCATAATGAGTGGATTCAGGTATTATGATTCTAACTGAAATAAGTCACAAGAAAAAGAAACGTCATAAGATATCACTAATACACGGAATGTAAACTTGGCTACACAGGAACTGGATTACAAAACAGAACAGGGTCTCAAATTTAGAAAATCAACTTATGCTTGCTTAAGGGGAAAGGTGAGTTGGGGTGCTGCATAAAACCAGAGATTGAAATGAGCACAGATAAAGTTCCTTAAGCCAAATATGGAATAGACAAGAGCTACTCCTTGCTCAACGAATTGGACTCAACACCCCATATTAAACGCCTAAGAATGTACCTGACTAGTAAGTATCTTAAAACCTATGGATCGCTCTGTCTCTGAAAGAGAATCAAGCGTGTGTACAGGGGCATAAACGCAGCAGTGATAGGATTGGAGAGGTTCGGTGAGCAAATGAAGACCCTTTGAAGTCATATTGCATGGTACCCATTCCACGTGTCTCAACTCTCCAGGTTTAAGGGATTCTTCCTTCAGCTAAATCATGCATGTGGAACCCAGGGTATGATCAACCATGTGATCGGGAGACGTGTTCCAATATGTCTCAGTTCTCGTCCCCTCGTACTCAGGTGCAACATTCCAGACACTTTACTAACACTCTCCCGACTTGGAGAGTCAGTGCCTTTAACCTCCTGTTTGGCCCAGTTTGCAATTTCTGCGGAAGATGAACAGGAATAGGGAGAACCAATGAGAGACTAGCTGGAGGTGTCTGGACGGGCAAATTTAACTCTCATTTCCCACCAGGAAGAGGAATTAACCAAAGGCTCAGCGTGCCGTGCCGGAACCAGATTAGGGCCTGAAGCAATGCAGCAGTGTTGCGGCCAGCTCACAAGAAAGCGAGTTGAAGAAAGGAGCTCAGGGGCACTGTAATTCACAAACCTGCAGAGTTATAAATGACAGCTATCGTCCAAAAATATACTGAAGTAAGGCTGCCAAGAGGACTTGAAAGCGGGGCAGAATTGCAGGAAACCGATTTCAGGAGGTAGACTGGAATTGCATTTAAAGCATAGGAAAAGAGGCAGAAGGTCGACAATGATGCACTTGGCCAAAAAGGGCGTATGCGTTTTTTCCTGAATATATTCAGGAAAAAAGGCATATGTACTTTTTGGCCAACCAAGCAAGCTTGCAAAGGAAATCTGCACTACAATGAAGTCTCACTTCCCCCGGGTCAAAAGGGCCATCTGAAAAAAGTGTAAAATCCAGAAAGGCAGGACAGGCCATGGAGAACTGGGAGCCTTGTTATGCTAATGGGCGGGATGTAAATTGCCAACAGCCACTTGGGAGAAGTGTATGGTGTTTCCTGAAACATCTAAGAAACAAAGCAACAGAGCCTACGGCACTTCCACTTATGGTCCTATAGCTTAGGGAAATTAAAATCAAAAAGACACAGCCACCCCAAAGTTTGGGATGGCTCTGTTTACAAGAACCTCGTTTAGGGGACAAGTTCAATATCGCAAAGAGTGAAAAATGTATAAAGAAGTTGTGGTACTTACGTACAATGCAATATCACTCAGCAATGAAATCTATGTCATCAGGCCCATAGCAGCATAATGAGTGGATTCAGGTATGATGATTCTAACTGAAATAAGTCACAAAAAAAAGAAACATCATAAGATATCACTAATACATGGAATGTAAACTTGGCTACACAGGAACTGGATTACAAAACAGAACAGAGTCTCAAATTTAGAAAACCAACTTATGCTTGCTTAAAGGGAAAGGTGAGTTGGGGTGCTGCATAAAACCAGAGATTGAAATGAACACAGATAAAGTTCCTTAAGCCAAATATGTAATAGACAACAGCTACTCCTTGCTCAACGAAATGGACTCAACACACCATATTAAACGCCTAAGAATGTACCTGACTAGTAAGTATCTTAAAACCTATGGATTGCTATGTCTCCGAAAGAGAATCAAGCATGAGTACAGGGGCATACACGCAGCAGTGATAGGATTGCAGAGGTTCGGTGAGCAAATGAAGACCCTTTGAAGTTATATTGCATGGTATCCATTCCACGGGTCTCAACTCTCAATGTTTAAGGGATTCTTCCTTCAGCTAAAACATGCATGTGGAACCCAGAGTATGATCAACCGTGTGATCTGGAGACGTGTTCCAATATGTCTCAGTTCTCATCCCCTGGTACTCGGGTTCAACATTCCAGACACTTTACTAACACTCCCCCGACTTGGAGAGTGAGTGCCTTTAACCTCCTGTTTGGCCCAGTTTGCAATATCTGCGGAAGATAAACAGGAATAGGGAGAACCAATGAGAGACTAGCTGGAGGTGTCTGGACGGGCAAATTTAACTCTCATTTCCCACCAGGAAGAGGAATTAACCAAAGGCTTAGCCTGTCGTGCCGGAACCAGATTAGGGCCTGAAGCAATCCTGCGGTGTTGCGGCCAGCTCACAAGAAAACGAGTTGAAGAAGGGAGCTCAGGGGCACTGTAATTCACAAACATGCAGAGTTATAAATGACAGCTATCGTCCAAAAATATACTGAAGTAAGGCTGCCAAGAGGACTTGAAAGCGTGGCAGAATTGCAGGAAACCGATTGCAAGAGGTAGACTGGAATTGCATTTAAAGCATAGGAAAAGAGGCAGAACGTTGACAATGATGCACTTGGCCAAAAAGGGCGTATGAGTTTTTTCCGGAAAAAACGCATACGCCCTTTTTGGCCAACCAAGCAAGCTTGCAAAGGAAATCTGCACTACAATGAAGTCTCACTTCCCCCAGGTCAAAAGGGCCATCTGAAAAATGTGTAAAATCCAGAAAGGCAGGACAGGCCATGGAGAACTGGGAGCCTTGTTATGCTGATGGGCGGGATGTAAATTGCCAACAGCCACTTGCGAGAAGTGTATGGTGTTTCCTGAAATATCTAATAAACAAAGCAACAGAGCCTAGGGCACTTCCACTTATGGTCCTATAGCTTAGGGAAATTAAAATCAAAAAGACACAGCCACCCCAAAGTTTGGGACGGCTCTGTTTACAAGAACCTCGTTTACAGTACAAGTTCAATATTGCAGAAAGTGAAAAATGGATAAAGAAGTTGTGGTACTTACGTACAATGCAATATCACTCAGCAATGAAATCTATGTGATCAGGCCCGTAGCAGCATAATGAGTGGATTCAGGTATGATGATTCTAACTGATATAAGTCACACAGAAAAAGAAACATCATAAGATATCACTAATACATGGAATGTAAACTTGGCTACACAGGAACTGGATTACAAAACAGAACAGGGTCTCAAATTTAGAAAACCAACTTATGCTTGCTTAAGGGGAAAGGTGAGTTGGGGTGCTGCATAAAACCAGAGATTGAAATGAGCACAGATAAAGTTCCTTAAGCCAAATATGGAATAGACAAGAGCTACTCCTTGCTCAACGAGATGGACTCAACACCCCATATTAAACGCGTAAGACTGTACCTAACTAGTAAGTATCTTAAAACCTATGGATTGCTATGTCTCCGAAAGAGAATCAAGCGTGTGTACAGGGGCATAAACGCAGCAGTGATAGGATTGGAGAGGTTCGGTGAGCAAATGAAGACCCTTTGAAGTCATATTGCATGGTACCCATTCCACGGGTCTCAACTCTCCAGGTTTAAGGGATTCTTCCTTCAGCTAAAGCATGCATGTGGTACCCAGAGTATGGTCAACCGTGTGATCCGGAGACGTGTTCCAATATGTCTCAGTTCTCGTCCCCTGGTACTCGGGTGCAACATTCCAGATGCTTTACTAACACTCTCCCGACTTGGAGAGTCAGTGCCTTTAACCTCCTGTTTGGCCCAGTTTGCAATTTCTGCGGAAGATGAACAGGAATAGGGAGAACCAATGAGAGACTAGCTGGAGGTGTCTGGACGGGCAAATTAAACTCTCATTTCCCACCAGGAAGAGGAATTAACCAAAGGCTCAGCATGCCGTGCTAGAACAAGATTAGGGCCTGAAGCAATCCTGCGGTGTTACGGCCAGCTCACAAGAAAACGAGTTGAAGAAACGAGCTCAGGGGCACTGTAATTCACAAACCTGCAGAGTTATAAATGACAGCTATCGTCCAAAAATATACTGAAGTAAGGCTGCCAATAGGACTTGAAAGCGGGACAGAATTGCAGGCAACCGATTTCAGGTGGTAGACAGGAATTGCATTTAATGGATAGGAAAAGAGGCAGAACGTCCACAATGATGCACTTGGCCACAAAGGGCGTATGTGTTTTTACCTGAATATATTCAGGAAAAACGCATATGCCCTTTTTGGCCAACCAAGCAAACTTGCAAAGGAAATCTGCACTACAATGAAGTCTCATTTCCCACGGTCAAAAGGGCCATCTGAAAAAAGTGTAAAATCCAGAAAGGCAGGACAGGCCATGGAGAACTGGGAGCCTTGTTATGCTGATGGGCGGGATGTAAATTGCCAACAGCCACTGGGGAGAAGTGTATGGTGTTTCCTGAAACATCTAAAAAACAAAGCAACAGAGCATAGGGCACTTCCACTTATGGTCCTATAGCTTAGGGAAATTAAAATCAAAAAGACACAGCCACCCCAAAGTTTGGGATGGCTCTGTTTACAAGGCCCTCATTTACGGTACAAGTTCAATATCGCAGAAAGTGAAAAATGGATAAAAAAGTTGTGGTACTTACGTACAATGCAATATCACTCAGCAATGAAATGTATGTCATCAGGCCCATAGCAGCATAATGAGTGGATTTAGGTATGATGATTCTAACTGAAATAAGTCACACAGAAAAAGAAACATCATAAGATATCACTAATACACGGAATGTAAACTTGGCTATACTGGAACTGAATTCCAAAACACAACAGGGTCTCAAATTTAGAAAACCAACTTATGCTTGCTTAAGGGGAAAGGTGACTTAGGGTGCTGCATAAAACCAGAGATTGAAATGAGCACAGATAAAGTTCCTTAAGCCAAATATGGAATAGACAAGAGCTACTCCTTGCTCAACGAAATTGACTCAACACCCCATATTAAACACCTAAGAATGTACCTGACTAGTAAGTATCTTAAAACCTATGGATTGGTATCTCTCCGAAAGGGAATCAAGCATGTGTAGAGGGGCATAAACGCAGCAGTGATAGGATTGGAGAGGTTCGATGAGCAAATGAAGACCCTTTGAAGTCATATTGCATGGTACCCATTCCACGGGTCTCAACTCTCCAGGTTTAAGGGATTCTTCCTTCAGCTAAAACATGCATGTGGATCCCAGAGTATGATCAACCGTGTGATCGGGCGACGTGTTCAAATACGTCTCAGTTCTCGTCCCCTGTTACTCGGGTGCAACATTCCAGACGCTTTACTAACACTCTCCCGACTTGGAGAGTCAGTGCCTTTAACATCCTGTTTGGCCCAGTTTGCAATTTCTGCGAAAGATGAACAGGAATAGGGAGAACCAATGACAGACTAGCTGGAGGTGTCTGGACAGGCAAATTTAACTCTCATTTCCCACCAGGAAGAGGAAATAACCAAAGGCTCAGCGTGCCATGCTGGAACCAGATTAGGGCCTGAAGCAATCCTGCGGTGTTGCGGCAAGCTCACAAGAAAGCGAATTGAAGAATGGAGCTCAGGGGCACTGTAATTCACAAACCTGCAGAGTTATAAATGACAGCTATCGTCCAAAAATATACTGAGGTAAGGCTACCAAGAGGACTTGAAAGCGGGGCAGAATTGCAGGAAACCAATTTCAGGAGGTAGACTGGAATTGCATTTAAAGCATAGGAAAAGAGGCAGAACGTCGACAATGATGCACTTGGCCAAAAAGGGCATATGCGTTTTTTCCTGAATGTATTCAGGAAAAAACGCATACGCCCTTTTTGGCCAACCAAGCAAGCTTGCAAAGGAAATCTGCACTACAATGAAGTCTCACCTTCCCCCGGTAAAAAGGGCCATCTGAAAAAAGTGTAAAATCCAGAAAGGCAGGACAGGTCATGGAGAACTTGGAGCCTTGTTATGCTGATGGGTGGAATATAAATTGCCAACAGCCACTTGGGAGAAGTGTATGGTGTTTCCTGAAACATCTAAAAAACAAAGCAACAGAGCCTAGGGCACTTCAACTTATGGTCCTATAGCTTAGGGAAATTAAAATCAAAAAGACACAGCCACCCCACAGTTTGGGACAGCTCTGTTTACAAGAACCTCCTTTACGGTACTAGTTCAATATCACAGAAAGTGAAAAATGGATAAAGAAGTTGTGGTACTTATGTACAATGCAATATCACTCAGCAATGAAATCTATGTCATCAGGCCCGTAGCAGCATAATGAGTGGATTCAGGTATGATGATTCTAACTGAAATAAGTCACACAGAAAAAGAAACCTCATAAGATATCACTAATACACGGAATGTAAACTTGGCTACACAGGAAATGAATTACAAAATAGAACAGGGTTTCCAATATAGAAAACCAACTTATGCTTGCTTAAGGGGAAAGGTGAGTTGGGGTGCTGCCTAAAACCAGAAATTGAAATGAGCACAGATAAAGTTCCTTAAGCCAAATATGTAATAGACAAGAGCTACTCCTTGCTCAACGAAATGGACTCAAAGCCCCATATTAAACGCCTACGAATGTACCTGACTAGTAAGTATCTTAAAAGCTATGGATTGCTATGTCTCCGAAAGAGAATCAAGCGTGTGTACAGGGGCATAAACGCAGCAGTGATAGGATTGGAGAGGTTCCGTGAGCAAATGAAGACCCTTTGAAGTCATATTGCATGGTACCCATTCCACGGGTCTCAACTCTCCAGGTTTAAGGGATTCTTCCTTCAGCTAAAACATTCCTTCCTTGAGTTCCACATTCAGTGGAACCCAGAGTATGATCAAACGTGTGATCCGGAGACGTGCTGAAATATGTCTCAGTTCTCGTCCCCTGGTACTCGGGTACAACACTCCAGACGCTTTACTAACACTCTCCTGACTTGGAGAGTCAGTGCCTTTAACCTCCTGTTTGGCCCAGTTTGCAAATTCCGCGGAAGATGAACAGGAATAGGGAGAACCAATGAGAGACTAGCTGGAGGTGTCTGGACGGGCAAATTTAACTCTCATTTCCCACCAGGAAGAGGAATTAACCAAAGGCTCAGCATGCCATGCCGGAACCAGATTAGGGCCTGAAGCAATCCTGCGGTGTTGCGGACAGCTCACAAGAAAGCAAGTTGAAGAAAGGAGCCCAGGGGCACTGTAATTCACAAACCTGCAGAGTTATAAATGACAGCTATCGTCCAAAAATATACTGAAGTAAGGCTGCCAAGAGGACTTGAAAGCGGGGCAGAATTGCAGGAAACCGATTTCAGGAGGTAGACTGGAATTGCATTTATAGCATAGGAAAAGAGGCAGAACGTTGACAATGATGCACTTGGCCAAAAAGGGCGTATGCGTTTTTTCCTGAATATGTTCAGGAAAAAACGCATACGCCCTTTTTGGCCAACCAAGCAAGCTTGCAAAGGAAATCTGCACTACAATGAAGTCTCACTTCCCCCCGATCAAAAGGGCCATCTGAAAAAAGTGTAAAATCCAGAAAGGCAGGACAGGCCATGGAGAACAGGGAGCCTTGTTATGCTGATGGGCGGGATGTAAATTCCCAACAGCCACTTGGGAGAAGTGTATGGTGTTTCCTGAAACATCTAAAAAACAAAGCAACAGAGCCTAGGGCACTTCCACTTATGGTCCTATAGCTTAGGGAAATTAAAATCAAAAAGACACAGCCACCCCAAAGTTTGGGACGGCTCTGTTTACAAGAACCTCGTTTACGGTACAACTTCAATATCGCATAAAGCAAAAAATGGATAAAGAAGTCGTGGTACTTACGTACAATGCAATATCACTCAGCAATGAAATCTATGTCATCAGGCCCGTACCAGCATAATGAGTGGATTCAGGTATGATGATTCTAACTGAAATAAGTCACACAGAAAAAGAAACATCATAAGATATCACTAATACACGGAATGTAAACTTGGCTACACAGGAACTGGATTACAAAAGAGAACAGGGTCTCAAATTTAGAAAACCAACTTATGCTTGCTTAAGGGGAAAGGTGAGTTGGGGTGCTGCATAAAACCAGAGATTGAAATGAGCACAGATAAAGTTCCTTAAGCCAAATATGTAATAGACAAGAACTACTCCTTGCTCAACGAAATGGACTCAACACCACATATTAAACGCCTAAGTATGTACCTGACTAGTAAGTATCTTAAAACCTATGGATCACTATGTCTCCGAAAGAGAATCAAGCGTGTGTACAGGGGCATAAACGCAGCAGTGATAGGATTGGAGAGGTTCGGTGAGCAAATGAAGACCCTTTGAAGTCATATTGCATGGTACCCATTCCACGGGTCTCAACTCTCTAGGTTTAAGGGATTCTTCCTTCAGCTAAATCATGCATGTGGAACCCAGAGTATGATCAACCGTGTGATCGGGAGACGTGTTCCAATATGTCTCAGTTCTCGTCCCCTGATACTCGGGTGCAACATTCCAGACGGTTTACTAACACTCTCCCGACTTGGAGAGTCAGTGCCTTTAACCTCCTGTTTGGCCCAGTTTGCAATTTCTGCGGAAGATGAACAGGAATAGGGAGAACCAATGTGAGACTAGCTGGAGTTGTCTGGACGGGCAAATTTAACTCTTATTTCCCACCAGGAAGAGGAATTAACCAAAGGCTCAGCATGCCGTGCCGGAATCAGATTAGGGCCTGAAGCAATCCTGCGGTGTTGCGGCCAGCTCACAAGAAAGCCAGTTGAAGAGAGGAGCTCAGGGGCACTGTAATTCACAAACATGCAGAGTTATAAATCACAGCTATCGTCCAAAAATATACTGAAGTAAGGCTGCCAAGAGGACTTGAAAGCGGGGCAGAACTGCAGGAAACCGATTTTAGGAGGTAGACTGGAATTGCATTTAAAGCATAGGAAAAGAGGCAAAACGTCGACAATGATGCACTTGGCCAAAAAGGGCGTATGCGTTTTTTCCTGAATATATTCAGGAAAAAACGCATACGCCCTTTTTGGCCAACCAAGCAAGCTTGCAAAGGAAATCTGCACTACAATGAAGTCTCACTTCCCCCCGGTCAAAAGGGCCAACTGAAAAAAGTGTAAAATCCAGAAAGGCAGGACAGGCCATGGAGAACTGGGAGCCTTGTTTTGCTGATGGGCGGGATGTATATTGCCAACAGCCACTCGGGAGAAGTGTATGGTGTTTCCTGAAACATCTAAAAAACAAAGCAACAGAGCCTAGGGCACTTCCACTTATGGCCCTATAGCTTAGGGAAATTAAAATCAAAAAGACACAGCCACCCCAAAGTTTGGGACCTCTCTGTTTACAAGAAACTCGTTTACGGGACAAGTTCAATATCACAGAAAGTGAAAAATGGATAAAGAAGTTGTGGGACTTAGGTACAATGCAATATCACTCAGCAATGAAATCTATGTCATCAGGCCCATAGCAGCATAATGAGTGGATTCAGGTATGATGATTCTAACTGAAATAAGTCACACAGAAAAAGAAACATTATAAGATATCACTAATACACGGAATGTAAACTTGGCTACACAGGAACTGGATTACAAAAGAGAACAGGGTCTCAAATTTAGAAAACCAACTTATGCTTGCTTAAGGGGAAAGGTGAGTTGGGGTGCTGCATAAAACCAGAGATTGAAATGAGCACAGATAAAGTTCCTTAAGCCAAATATGGAATAGACAAGAGCTACTCCTTGCTCAACGAAATGGACTCAACACCCCATATTAAACGCCTAATAATGTACCTGACTAGTAAGTATCTTAAAACCTATGGAACACTATGTCTCCGAAAGAGAATCAAGCGTGTGTACAGGGGCATAAACGCAGCAGTGATAGCATTGGAGAGGTTCGGTGAGCAAATGAAGACCCTTTGAAGTCATATTGCATGGTACCCATTCCACGGGTCTCAGCTCTCCTGGTTTAAGGGATTCTTCCTTCAGCTAAATCATGCATGTGGAACCCAGAGTATGATCAACCGTGTGATCGGGAGACGTGTTCCAATATGTCTCAGTTCTCGTCCCCTGGTACTCGGGTGCAACATTCCAGACGCTTTACTAACACTCTCCCAACTTGGAGAGTCAGTGCCTTTAACCTCCTGTTTGGCCCAGTTTGCAATTTCTGCGGAAGATGAACAGGAATAGGGAGAACCAATGAGAGACTAGCTGGAGGTGTCTGGACGGGCAAATTTAACTCTCATTTCCCACCAGGAAGAGGAATTAACCAAAGGCTCAGCGGGCCGTGCCGGAACCAGATTAGGGCCTGAAGCAATCCTGCGGTGTTGCGGCCAGCTCACAAGAAAGCGAGTTGAAGAAAGGAGCTCAGGGGCACTGTAATTCACAAACCTGCAGAGTTATAAATGACAGCTATCGTCCAAAAATGTACTGAAGTAAGGCTGCCAAGAGGACTTGAAAGCGGGGCATAATTGCAGGAATCCGATTTCAGGAGGTAGACTGGATTCGATTTAAAGCATAGGAAAAGAGGCAGAACGTCGACAATGATGCACTTGGCCAAAAAGGGCGTATACGTTTTTTCCTGAATATATTCAGGAAAAAACGCATACGCCCTTTTGGCCAACCAAGCAAGCTTGCAAAGGAAATCTGCACTACAATGAAGTCTCACTTCCCCCCGGTCAAAAGGGCCATCTGAAAAAAGTGTAAAATCCAGAAAGGCAGGACAGGCCATGGAGAACTGGGAGCCTTGTTATGCTGATGGGCGGGATGTACATTCCCAAAAGCAAACGGGAGAAGTGTATGCTGATTCCTGAAACATCTAAAAAACAAAGCAACAGAGCCTAGCGCACTTCCACTTATGGTCCTATAGCTTAGGGAAATTAAAATCAAAAAGACACAGCCACCCCAAAGTTTGGGATGGCTCTGATTACAAGAACCTCGTTTACGGTACAAGTTCAATATCGCAGAAAGTGAAAAATGGATAAAGAATTTGTGGTACTTACGTACAATGCAATATCACTCAGCAATGAAATCTATTTCATCAGGCCTGTAGCAGCATAATGAGTGGGTGCAGGTATGAGGATTCTAACTGAAATAAGTCACACAGAAAAAGAAACATCATAAGATATCACTAATACACGGAATGTAAACTTGCTACACAGGAACTGAATTACAAAACAGAATAAGGTCTCAAATTTAGAAAACCAACTTATGCTTGCTTAAGCGGAAAGGTGAGTTGGGGTGCTGCACAAAAACACAGATTCAAATGAGCACAGATAAAGTTCTTTAAGCCAAATATGTAATAGACAAGAGCTACTCCTTGCTCAACGAGATGGACTCAACACCCCATATTAAACGCCTAATAATGTACCTGACTAGTAAGTATCTTAAAACCTATGGACTGCTATGTCTCTGAAAGAGAATCAAGCGTGTGTACAGGGGCATAAACGCAGCAGTGATAGGATTGGAGAGGTTCGGTGAGCAAATGGAGACCCTCTGAAGTCTTATTGCATGGTACCCATTCCACGGGTCTCAACTCTCCAGGTTTAAGGGATTCTTCCTTCAGCTAAAACACGCATGTGGAACCCAGAGTATGATCAACCATGTGATCCTGAGACGTGTTCAAATATGTCTCATTTCTTGTCACCTGGTACTTGGGTGCAACATTCCAGATGCTTCACTAACACTCTCCCGACTTGGAGAGTCAGTGCCTTTAACCTCCTGTTTGGCCCAGTTTGCAATTTCTGCGGAAGATGAACAGGAATAGGGAGAACCAATGAGAGACTAGCTGGAGGTGTCTGGACGGGCAAATTTAACTCTCATTTCCCACCAGGAAGAGGAATTAACCAAAGGCTCAGCGTGCCGTGCCGGAACCAGATTAGGGCCTGAAGCAATCCTGCGGTGTTGCGGCCAGCTCACAAGAAAGCGAGTTGAAGAAAGGAGCTCAGGGGCACTGTAATTCACAAACCTGCAGAGTTATAAATGACAGCTATCATCCAAAAATATACTGAAGTAAGGCTGCAAAGAGGACTTGAAAGCGGGGCAGAATTGCAGGAACCCGATTTCAGGAGGTAGACTGGAATTGCATTTTAAGCATAGGAAAAGAGGCAGAACCTCCACAATGATGCACTTGGCCAAAAAGGGCGTATGCGTTTTTTCCTGAATATATTCATGAGAAAACGCATACGCCCTTTTTGGCCAACCAAGCAAGCTTGCGAAGGAAATCTGCACTACAATGAAGTCTCACTTCCCCCAGTCAAAAGGGCCATCTGAAAAAAGTGTAAAATCCAGAAAGGCAGGACAGGCCATGGAGAACTGGAAGCCTTGTTATGCTGATGGGCGCGATGTAAATTGCCAACAGCCACTCGGGAGGAGTGTATGGTGTTTCCTGAAACATCTAAAAAACAAAGCAACAGAGCCTAGGGCACTTCCACTTATGGTCCTATAGCTTAGGGAAATTAAAATCAAAAAGACACAGCCACCCCAAAATTTGGGACGGCTCTTTTACAGGAACCTCTTCTTCAGCACAAGTTAAATATGCCAGAGAGCAAATAATGGATAAAGAAGTTGCGGTACTTACGTACAACAGAATACCTCTCAGCAATGAAAACTATGTCACCAGGCCCGTACCAGCATAATGAGTGGATTGAGGCACGGTGATTCTAAGTGAAAAAAGTCACACAGAAAGAGAAACATCATAAGGTATCACTAATACATGGAATGTGAACTTGGTTACACATGAACTGAATTACAAAACAGAACAGGGTCTCATGTTTAGAAAACCAACTTATGCTTGCTTAAGGGGGAAGGTGAGTTGTGGTGCTGCATAAAAGCAGAGTTTGAAATTAGCACAGATACCGTTCCATAAGCTAAATATGTAATAGACAAGACCTACCCCTTGCTCAAGGAAATGGACTCAACAATGAGGTATCACCTCACACCTGGTAGAATGGGCATCATCAGAAAATCTACAAACAAAAAATGCTGGAAATGTGTGGAGAAAAGGAACCCTCTTCCACTATTGTTGGGAATATAAATTGATACAGTCACTATGGAGAACAATATGGAGTTTCTTAAGAAACTAACAGTAGAATTACCATATGATACAGCAATCCCAGTTCTGGACATATACCCAGACAAAACCATAAATCAAAAAGAGACATTCACCGCAATGTTCATTGTATCACTCTTTACAATATCGAGGTAATGGAAGCAACCTAAATGCCCACAGACAGACGAATGCATAAAGCAGTGGTACATATATAAAATGGAATATTACTAAGCCATGAAAAGGAATGAAATTAGTCATTTGTAGAGACGTCGATGGATCTAGAGACTGTCATACAGAGTGAAGTAAGTCAGAAAGAGAAAAACAAATCTTGTATATTCATGCATATATGTGGAACCTAGAAAAACTGTACAGATTAACCATTTTGCAAGGCATAAATAGAGCAACAGATGTAGACAACAAACGTATGGACAACAAGGGGGGAAAGCTGTTGGGGGGGTTGGTGGTGGGAGGAGTTGAGAGACTGGGATTGGCATGTATACATTTATATGTATAAAATAGATAACCAATAAGAACCTGCTGTATAAAAATATAAAATAAAATTCAAAATTAAAAAGAAATAAAATTAAAAAAATAAAACAGAAAAAACAATTATTCCCTTCACATACATGTATTTATATGAATAAATTATTTCTATGCTTATATCTGTAAATACAAAAAAGAGGAATAAAATCTACCTTGAACCAAAAACGAAAAAGAGAAAAAAAACACAGAACCCACCAGTTCCACAGAGGAAAACCGTATCAGGGCACTTGCTCCAGTTGTAAACAATTCTGAAGTTGGTCAGTGGTGGGGAATCGTCTCCCATTCAGCCAGCAGCCCCCATGCAACAAGCGTCCTCATTGCAAAGCTGGGGCACCGTGCCGAGGCATCTGTGAGTAAACGTGAGCTGAGCCCCAGGCCAGTTGCTGCTGAACTATTCCCACCCGTCCCAGGTAAAACACCTGAATATATACAAGGACTTGAAAGCCTAGAGGAAGGGCCATAGAGCCACACGAGTGACAGCATACCGGCCGACTTGGTGCCTGCAGGCCAGCCAGGATGGTCCTGGCCCTGGGTGCTCTTCTGGAAGATTTCCATTTCCCTGCCTGAGATACCCGTCCTGTCCCTGCCCCCACTGCTTTTTTCCTTCCTCACCTCTGCCCAGGGAGAAATTCCAGCAGCAGGTATGGGTGACACATCCTCTTCTTTAGCAGGTGGCAGCCTGGCAACTGCTGCAGAAAGTCCAGCAGAGCCCCACTCACACTGGGCCACCCACAAAGCCGTGGCCTCTCACTCCCTCCCACCAGCCCAGCCCCGAGACTGCTGACAGGGCAGAGAAAATGGCGTCAGGCACGGCTGCAGGGCCTCTTGCTGCCTGGAGTGGTATTTATATTGATCTCAACCCAGGCACACCTGGGGAGGGCTGGCCGGCACGGTAAGGCTGCCCAGGTCAGCCAATCATCATCCCTCAGGGGCTCACAGTTGCAGAAAATGGAACTTGCTGAACCGGCCAGGTCCAAGGAACAGGTGTGGGCTCCTGAGAGTCAGGATAGACAAGGGGCTGCAGCTTTGGCTTGTTTTCTAATCATTTTATCTGGCCCATGAGTGGGAGACAACTTCAAGAAAACCCTCTCCTAATGAGAGGAACCCAGGAGTCAGGGAGAGGAGGGGTGGGTGGTGGTTGGAGACAGAGGCCTGGTGCCCCGGGTGCAGTGGAAGTCTCTGGAAGACCAGGTGGAGGGAGGCCGCACAGAGTGATGCCCAGGGTCACAGACCTGTCGCATCTGCTGTTTGTTAGTTCAAGTCCTGCTCTGAGGTGCTCTGTGTCAGCTCTGAGCGACAGGTGAGCTGGGGGTGCTCTGCAATGAGGGCTATGTGCACGGTTCCTGTGTGCCCAGCCCTGCCACGGTACCTGCAAGGGTAGCTCTGTATCCTGGGAGGGGCCTGACCACGAGAGCCCCGTGGGCTGGGGTGGGGGTGGGGTACCTGCCCAGGTGAGCTCCATATTCTGGGATTGGTCTGACCACGAGAGCCCCATGGGCTGCTGGGGACCTGGTAAAGGATGTCAGGACAGTCAGTGAAGCCACCGAGGATATACCTCCAGCTGCTCCTAATTCCTACACCCTGCTGGTCATTCTACCAACCACCAGGACATGGTATTCTGTATTAGTCTTCAATGATGCCTTCTTTTGTATTCCATTAGTCCCAGAGTCACAAGAAATTTTGGCTTGTGAGTGGCAGGACTCAACATACAACTAAAACAATACTTCCGGGCCGTCTTGCCCCAAGGGTGCAAAAATTCCCACACCATCTTTGGGGAAAGCTTAGCTAAAGACCTAAAAGTTCTACCTCTGGGAAAGGAAACCCTCCTTCAGTACGCAGACGACATTCTGATCGCCAGCCCTACTAAGGAGGCCTCTGAACTACCAAGCCAATAAAGGATAGAAGTTGTCCAAGAAAAAGCTCAAATATCACAGACTGCAGTGACCTGCCTGGGCTTCGTTCTCACAGAAGGTCGGAGAAGCCCATCCCAGGAAAGGGAAGAAACCATTTTCAGCCTTACCCCTTTCTAAAACTAGAAGACAGCTTAGGGGTTCCTGGGGAGGCCAGGGTTTGCTGCTTCTGGATCCCTAACTACAGTCTACTAGCTGGGCCTCTATATGAAACACTGAAAGGAAAAGATGATGATCCTTTTGAATAGAATCCAGAAGTGGCCTTTCAAGAATGGAAAGAGCAGTCAATTCAGACCCTTGCCCTGGAACTCCCTAATTTAGCTAAACCCTTTGACCTTTACATTCCCGGTGAAAGGTGAATCGCCATTGGAGAATTAGTGCAAAAACTGGGACCACTTGAAATGGAACAATGCAAGAATGCCATCCAGGTAGGATAAACTACGGGCACCAAGGGGCTTGGCCAACTGCCACATCTGGCCAAGATACTGGCGGTATCTAAAAACTTGGAAATCAGCAGCCCAAAAGGCCACCTCCCTCCTAAGGGAAAAGGACCCCACGTGGTGATCCTAACCACCAACCATGCCCTGAAGTTGCAGGGTTCGCTCCGTGGGCACACCAACCTCGAGTGAGGAGGCCCTCCAACTCCAACATCCAGAGAGATAACCGGGGGCAACAGGGCACCATGACGACTCGTGTGAACATCACTTGACCTGGAGTTTCTCTCATAAAACAACAAGAGTGTGTCCCAAAAGAGTAGACTACTGCTTACCCAGAGGGGAGCTAATAATCTTGGCGGGGGAACCGTATATCACACTGTCACCATAGAAAAGCCTACAGACACCGTGATGATGGTGGCCAATAAGACTGGCTGGACTCCTGTTTACTTCAAAAGGCTGTTGACTCAGTGGCCATCATGGTCCTTGATCACCACTGACCCTGGACTGTCTGGGAGTTGAGCAGGCAGGGCTCTGACACCTGGTGCTGTTTGTACATTAATTCAGGGGCCTAATTGAAGAAAGCACAGACTACTGGTCAGAGCATCTAGGCTGGCAGAAACAGTCAGCCTAAGGTGGCCGAACAAATGTGGGGCGGGGTGAAACCGGCCCCCACAGCGTCTCTGCACATCTCTTTCCTGGACCCTTAAAGGTCATTAGAATCTATAACACTTCCAATGCTGGTGCTCAGGTGGACGAGCAGGGAGGCAGGGGGCCTGGGGACAATCAACGTCACCTGGAGGCTGCTGGGGAGAAGCCCTGACCCTCGCCCCCGGGTATGAGGGCTCCCAACTCAGCACTCAGCAGTTACAGAAGAAGGGTCTGCACCCTCAGCACTCCAAGAATGAGGAACGGGACAAAAGGCAGAGGAGGGGTTTGTCCCCAGCAAAGCCCATTAAAAATCCCTGGGAGATAAAAATAGAATCTGGGCAATAAAGTCAAGTCTAACCTTTTTTATCCTTTGTGCTTTGTCTAATTTCATGTGCTCCTAGGGTCCCGCATGCAGAGGTTCCACACCCGGCACTTCAGACCAGATTTCCTAGTGCAGAATGGCTGGGACGACACCTCAGCTCCTGGGGCCCAGTGCAGACTCCGCGATATAGAGCCTGAGCTGCAGCCAACCCGGCCCTCGAGAGCTCCGCCCCCTCCCTCCCACTGACTCTGACAGGATCTCTACACAACAGCCCAGCCCACAGCCCACGGGGTAGTGCATGCTCTCACCTCTCCATTCTCTGATCAAAATATAAAGTTTCCTTTGCTTGTGAACCAAACTCAGTCTCGATCTGTTGGCCCCAATGACACTGGGCAGGGGGACACTTGTTGGGGTCCACTCTGGAGGATCAGTAACAGAAATTGAGACTATTGTAACCTCAATGAACAGATGTGTGAGCCAAACTGTAGTTAACATAGAACAGTGTATAAGGCTCGGGTAAAATAAGATGTTTCTAACACTTCCATTTGATATTTCCATCACTTTATTATAAGCAAGTTCAGTGAAAAGGTTTGTCTTATTTGTCAGGTCAATATTAGAGAAACGAAGTGATTTCTTTCCAAGGATGTACATCTAATAATCTTGGTTAAAGCTTCAATCTTGTTTTAAATGCTTTTCCATTGAAAATGATACCTCTCTTTCAGCTCCCCCATTTCTGAGAAGTATAAAATCTTATAATTTATTATTACCAAAGGGGAAAGGTGGGAGGAGGGATAAATTAACAGTTTGGGATTAACACATACACACTGCTATGTATAAAATAGATCATCAACAAGGAACTACTGTATAGCACAGGGAACTACACTCAACATTTTGCAATAAGCTATAAGGGGAAATAATCTGGAAAAGAATAGATATTTTTATTGTCATTGTCATCTATCAATGACAGTTAAAGTGTAACCTAAGGGAAACTGGTGGTGAGTGCTTCTGACCCTGAAGACTTCAATCATCTAAAGTTTGGACTCTGCCTACTTCCCCAGGCCCTTAATGAACATATGTGTAGCCGTAGCTTAAAAAATTCCCCAGTTTGGGTTTCGGGCAGACACTGATTTTGAAAAACCCTGGTGTTCTCCTTACATGAATGGGACTCTTCCTACTGCTAAAACATGTCTGTCACACCCAGAGGATGGTATACCGTCTGATCGGGAAGAGTTTGGAAAAGGCATCTCATCTCCTCATCTCCTGGTGCTCGGGTTCACCCCTCCAGCGTCTTTACTAACAGTCTCCCCACTTGGAGATGTCAGCACTGTCAACATCCTGTTGCGTACAGTTTGGAATTTGTCCAGAGGATGAAGCGGAAGGATGAGGAACAATGAGAGACAAGTCCTAGGTGTTCAGACAGGCACATGTCACTCTAATTTCCAACCAGGAAGACGAATTGACCAAAGGCTAGGGTTGCCCATGGAAACAGTATAGGGCTTGAGGAAATCCCGCTGCTTTGTGGCCAGTTCCCATAAACACAAGTTGAACAATGGAACTCAGGGGCAGTAAAATTCACGAAACTGCAGAGTTGAAAATATCCATCACTGAAAAATGTCTTGAGGAAAGTCAGAGAAAAGGACTTGTAAGCAAGGGAGAATGGCAGGAAAGGGATCTGAGGAGGTAGAAAGGACTCGCCATTAAGCACGAGAAAAGGAGCTGAACATTGCCAACATTGCAGTTGGCCAAAAAGGGTGTATGCGTTTTTTTCTGTATATATTCAAGAAAAGGGCATACACTTTTTTAGCCAAGCAAACAGGTGGGCACTGGAAGTCAATACTACAAAAGATATCACTTCGCATCAGTCAGAAGAGCCATCCTCATAAAGCGTAAACAACAGAAATGCAGGACAGGGCAAGGAGAAGAGGGAGCCCTGTGAGACTTATAGTGGAAATGTATATTGCCAACGGCCATTCTGGAGAAGTGTATTGTGTTTACTAAAGCATCTAAAAAATGAGCTACAGAGCATAGGGCACTTGCACTCATGGGCGTATATCTTGGGAAAAACAAAAATCGAGAGGACACAGGCACCCCAATGTTTACCCCCTCTCTGTTTAAAAGATCCTCGACTAGGATATAACTTAAATGTCTCTGGAGAGAAAAAATGGATAGAGATGTGGTACTTAGGTAGAGTGGAATATTATTCAGCCTGGAAATCAATGAACTATGGCCAGTTGTAACAACTCCGGAAGAGTTACGTATGATCATTCTAAGTGACATAATTCAAAAAGAAAAAGACACATATCATAAGATATCACTTAAAGGTGGAATCCAAAATGGCTACACATGAAATAAATTACAAAACAAAAACATAGTCAAATATGTAGGAAACACGCATAAGGCTGCTAAACGGGAAAGGTGGGGAGGGGTGAGGCATCATCCAGGAGGTTGAAATTAGCAAAGATACCATTCCAAATACCAAACTGATAATCAACAAAGCCTACACGGTAGCTAAAAGAACTGCACTCAGCACACTCAAGTCACCGGAAAAGAATATATACGACTGGTAAGAATCTGAAAAAGAATTTACTGATGTCTCTCTGTACGTGAATCAAGTGGATGTACAGCAGCAAGAAACAGAGCTTTGAAAATCAGCTGTAACCAATATAGTAACAAATTGAAAAAAATAAACGACAGAGAGACAGAGAAAACCTCTTACAACTTTTCCTCAGGGACGGTGATGCAACATGGATTGAACACATCTAGACCCACAGCAGGATGAGACATAAGGCTGGAAACTGTTTGCACTAAGAGAAATGTGAGGTTGGGTGAGGAAATGCACACCCTTTAAAGTAATACTACCTGGTACCCATTCAATGGGTCCCAAATCTGCAGGTTCAAGGGATCTTCCTACAGCTAAAACATGCATGGAAAACCCAGAGGACTGTACACCATGTGATCGGGAGATGTGTCTAAAATGCAGCTCATTTATCCTCTCCTGGTGCTCCTGTTCACCATTCCAGCCACGTTACTTAGAATCTCCCCACTTGGAGAATCAGCACATTTCAACTTCTGTTTCACACATTTTGCAAATTGTGAGGAGGATGAATGGGAAGAGGGGGAACCAATGAGAGAATAGTTGTAGGGGTTTGGACGGGCACATATCACTCTAATTTCCCATTAAGAATAAGAATTGAAAAAAGGCTCAGCCCACCTCGCCGGAGCCAAAATAGGGCCTGAAGCAATCCTGCGGGTTTGAGGCCAGCTCACAAAAGAGCAACTTAAAAAATGGAGCTCAGGGTCACTGCAATTCACAAACCTGCAGAGTTATAAATGAAAACTAACGTCCAAAACTATGTTGAGGTAAGGCAAAGAAGAGGATCTGAATGCAAGACAGAATTGCAAGAAACAGATTTCAAGAGATAGATTGGACTCGTCTTTAAAGCACATGAAAAGCGGCAGAATTTCGACAATGATGCAGTTGGCCCAAAAGGGCGTATGCGTTTTTCCTGATTATATCCAGGAAAAAACGCATACGCACTTTATGGGCAACGAAGCAAGCAAGCAATGCAAATGTGCACAACAAAGAAGTCTCATTTCCCACCGGTCAAAAGGGCCATCCTAAAAAATTGTAAAAACCAGAAATGCAGGACAGGCCATGGAGAACAGGGAGCCTTTATACGCTGATGGGCAGTGTGTGAACTGCCGAGAGCCACTCTGGAGAAGTGTATGGTGGTTCCTAAATCATCTAAAAAACAGAGCTACAGAGCATAGGACACTTCCAATCATGGGAATATATCTAGGGAAGTCTAAAAATCAACAAGACACAAGCACACCACAGTTTAGGGCTACTCTGTTTACAAGAACCTCAACTTCAGTACACCTTAAATATCCCAGGAAAGAGAACAATGGATAAAGAAGATGTGGTACTTATGTACAATGGAATATCTCTTCACCATGAAATCAATGTAATAAGGCTAGTAGAAGGATAAAGAGTGGATTTAGGTCCGATAATACTACTTGAAATAAGTCAAACAGAAAAAGAAACATATCATAAGATATCACTTATAGAGGGAGGGTAAATATGGCTGCACAAGAAATGAATTACAGAACAGTGTCTCACATTTAGAAAACACACTTATGTCAGCTTAAGGGGAAAGGAGAGGTGGGGTGATGCATAAAACCAGAGTTTGAAATTAGCACAGATACCGTTCAATAAACCAAATAGATATTAGACAAGATCTACACCTTGCTCAATGAACTGGCCTCAACACACCTTATAAACCGCAGAGAAATATATCTGAGTAATAAGAATCTTAAAATCCATGTATTGATATATCTCCATAAGGGAATCAAGTGTGTGCAGAGCGGCACAAACACAGCAGTGAAAATGAGCTAAACCCCATTATAGAAATAAATTTTAAAAACAAAACGCAGAAACAATGAAAGAGAGAAAAATTCTTACAAAATTTGCTCAGGGGCTGTGATGCAACCTGGATTGACCACATATAAACCCACAGCTGGATAACACATAAGGCTGGACACTTGGGGCTGAGAGGATTGGTGAGTTTTGGTGAGCAACTGCCAAAAGTTTAATGCAATACTTCATGCTACTCATTCCAAGGGTCCCAACAATCCAGGTTGAAGGGAATCTTCCTACAGCTAAACCATGCTTGGGAAACCCAGCGACTGGTATACCATATGATCGGGAAAGGTTTCTAAAACGCACCTCATTTTTCCTCTCCTGGGGCTCCGGATCGACATTCCAGCCGCTTTACTAACAACATCCTCACATGGAGAGTCAATGCCTTTAAGTTCTGGTATCGCACAGTCTGCAGTTAGTGCGGAGGATGAATGGGAATAGGGGGAACCAGTGAGAAACAAGCTGTAGCGGTTTCAATGGGCACATGTCACTCTAATTTCACATCAGTAAGAAGAATAAACCAAAGGCACAGCAAGGTGCCCCAGAAGAAGAATAGGGCCTGAAGGAATCCTGTGGTTATGAGGCAAGATCACAAAAATATGAGCTGAAAAATGGAGCTAAGGGCCACTGCAATTCAAAAACGTGCAGAGTTATAAAGGCCAACTATTTTCAAAAACTATATTGAGGTAAGGCTATGAAGAGGCATTGAAAGCAAGGCAGAATTGCAGGAAACCTATTTCAGGAGGTAGACAGGAATTGCATTTAAAGCATAGGAAAAGAGGCAGAACGACGACAATGATGCACTTGGCCAAAAAGGGCGTATGCGTTTTTTCCTGAATATATTCAGGAAAAAACGCATACGCCCTTTTTGGCCAACCAAGCAAGCTTGCAAAGGAAATCTGCACTACAATGAAGTCTCACTTCCCCCCAGTCAAAAGGGCCATCTGAAAAAAGTGTAAAATCCAGAAAGGCAGGACAGGCAATGGAGAACTGGGAGCATTGTTATGCTGATGGGTGGGATGTAAATTGCCAACAGCCACTGGGGAGAAGTATATGGTGTTTCCTGAAACATCTAAAAAACAAAGCAACAGAGCCTAGGGCACTTCCACTTATGGTGCTATAGCTTAGGGAAATTAAAATAAAAAAGACACAGCCACCCCAAAGTTTGGGACGGCTCTGTTTACAAGAACCTCGTTTACGGGACAAGTTCAATATTGCAGAAAGCCAAAAATGGATAAAGAAGTTGTGGTACTTACGTACAATGCAATATCACTCAGCAATGACATCTATGTCATCAGGCCCGTAGCAGCATAATGAGTGGATTCAGGTATGATGATTCTAACTGAAATAAGTCACACAGAAAAAGAAACATCATAAGATATCACTAATACACGGAATGTAAACTTGCTACACAGGAACAGAGTTACAAAACAGAATAAGGTCTCAAATTTAGAAAACCAACTTATACTTGCTTAAGGGGAAAGGTGAGTTGGGGTGCTGCATAAAACCAGAGATTGAAATGAGCACAGATAAAGTTCCTTAAGTCAAATATGGAATAGACAAGAGCTACTCCTTGCTCAACGAGATGGACTCAACACCCCATATTAAACGCCTAAGAATGTACCTGACTAGTAAGTATCTTAAAACCTATGGATTGCTATGTCTCCAAAAGAGAATCAAGCGTGTGTACAGGGGCATAAACGCAGCAGTGATAGGATTGGAGAGGTTCGGTGAGCAAATGAAGACCCTTTGAAGTCATATTGCATGGTACCTATTCGACGGGTCTCAACTCTCCAGGTTTAAGGGATTCTTCCTTCAGCTAAAACACGCATGTGGAACCCAGAGTATGATCAACCGTGTGATCGGGAGATGTGTTCAAATATGTCTCAGTTCCCGTCCCCTGGTTCTCGGGTGCAACATTCCAGATGCTTTACTAACACTCTCCCGACTTGGAGAGTCAGTGCCTTTAACCTCCTGTTTGGCCCAGTTTGCAATTTCTGTGGAAGATGAACAGGAATAGTGAGGACCAATGAGAGACTAGTTGGAGGTGTCTGGACAGGCAAATTTAACTCTCATTTCCCACCAGGAAGAGGAATTAACCAAAGGCTCAGCATCCCGTGCCAGAACCAGATTAGGGCCTGAAGCAATCCTGCAGTGTTGCGGCCAGCTCACAAGAAAGCGAGTTGAAAAAAGGAGCTCAGGGGCACTGTAATTCACAAACCTGCAGAGTTATAAGTGACAGTTATCGTCCAAAAATATACTGAAGTAAGGCTGCCAAGAGGACTTGAAAGCGGGGCAGAACTGCAGGAAACCGATTTCAGGAGGTCGACTGGAATTGCATTTAAAGCATAGGAAAAGAAGCAGAACGTCCACAATGATGCACTTGAACAAAAAGGGCGTATGCATTTTTTCCTGAATATATTCAGGAAAAAACGCATACGCACTTTTTGGCCAACCAAGCAAGCTTGCAAAGGAAATCTGCACTACAATGAAGTCTCACTTCCACCTGGTAAAAAGGGCCATCTGAAAAAAGTGTAAAATCCAGAAAGGCAGTACAGGCCATGGAGAACTGGGAGCCTGGTTATGCTGATGGGCGGGATGTACATTGCCAAGAGCCACTCGGGAGAAGTGTATGGTGATTCCTGAAACATCTAAAAAACAAAGCAACAGAGCCTAGGGCACTTCCACTTATGGTCCTATAGCTTAGGGAAATTAAAATCAAAAAGACACAGCCACCCCAAAGTTTGGGACGGCTCTGTTTACAAGAACCTCGTTAATGGGACAAGTTCAATAGCGCAGAAAGCGAAAAATGGATAAAGAAGTTGTGGTACTTACGTACAATGCAATATCACTCAGCAATGAAATCTATGTCATGAGGCCCGTAGCAGCATATTGAGTGGATTCAGGTATGATGATTCTAACTGAAATAAGTCACACAGAAAAAGAAACATCATAAGATATCACTAATACACGGAATGTAAACTTGGCTACACAGGAACTGGATTACAAAAGAGAACAGGGTCTCAAATTTAGAAAACCAACTTATGCTTGCTTAAGGGGAAAGGTGAGTTGGGGTGCTGCATAAAACCAGAGATTGAAATGAGCACAGATAAAGTTCCTTAAGCCAAATATGGAATAGACAAGAGCTACTCCTTGCTCAACGAAATGGACTCAACACCCCATATTAAACGCCTAAGAATGTACCTGACTAGTAAGTATCTTAAAACCTATGGATTGCTATGTCTCCGAAAGAGAATCAAGCATGTGTACAGGGGCATAAACGCAGCAGTGATAGGATTGGAGAGGTTTAGTGAGCAAATGAAGACCCTTTGAAGTCATAATGCATGGTACCCATTCCACGGGTCTCAACTCTCCAGGTTTAAGGGATTCTTCCTTCAGCTGAAACATGCATGTGGAACCCAGAGTATGATCAACCGTGTGATCGGGAGACGTGTTCCAATATGTCTCAGTTCTCGTCCCCTGGTACTCGGGTACAACATTCCAGACGCTTTACTAACACTCTCCCGACTTGGAGAGTCAGTGCCTTTAACGTCCTGTTTGGCCCAGTTTGCAATTTCTGCGGAAGATGAACAGGAATAGGGAGGACCAATGAGAGACTAGCTGGAGGTGCCTGGACGGGCAATTTTAACTCTCATTTCCCACCAGGAAGAGGAATTAACCAAAGGCTCAGCGTGCCGTGCCGGAACAAGATTAGGGCCTGAAGCAATCCTGCGGTGTTGCGGCCAGCTCACAAGAAAGCGAGTTGAAGAAAGGAGCTCGGGGCACTGTAATTCACAAACCTGCAGAGTTATAAATGACAGCTATCGTCCAAAAATATACTGAAGTAAGGCTCCCAAGAGTACTTGAAAGCTGGGCAGAATTGCAGGAAACCGATTTCAGGAGGTAGACTGGAATTGCATTTAAAGCATAGGAAAAGAGGCAGAACGTCCACAATGATGCACTTGGCCTAAAAGGGCGTATGCATTTTTTCCTGAATATATTCAGGAAAAAATGCATACGCGCTTTTTGGCCAACTAAGCAAGCTTGCAAAGGAAATCTGCACTAAAATGAAGTCTCACTTCCCCCGGGTCACAAGGGCGATCTGAAAAATGTGTAAAATCCAGAAAGGCAGGACTGGCCATGGAGAACTTGGAGCCTTGTTATGCTGATGGGTGGGATGTAAATTCCCAACAGCCACTCGGGAGAAGTGTATGGTGTTTCCTGAAAGTTCTAAGAAACAAAGCAACAGAGCCTAGGGCACTTCCACTTATGGTCCTATAGCTTAGGGAAATTAAAATCAAACAGACACAGCCACCCCAATGTTTGGGACGGCTCTGTTTACAAGAACCTCGTTTACGGTACAAGTTCAATATCGCAGAAAGTGAAAAATGGATAAAGAAGTTGTGGTACTTACGTACAACGCAATATCACTCAGCAATGAAATCTATGTCATCAGGCCCATAGCAGCATAATGAGTGGATTCAGGTATGATGATTCTAACTGAAATAAGTCACACAGAAAAAGAAACATCATAAGATATCACTAATACACGGAATGTAAACTTGCTACACAGTAACTGAATTACAAAACAGAATAAGGTGTCAAATTTAGAAAACCAACTTATGCTTGCTTAGGGGAAAAGTGAGTTGGGGTGCTGCACAAAAACACATATTGAAATGAGCACAGATAAAGTTCCTTAAGCCAAATATGTAATAGACAAGAGCTACTCCTTGCTCAACGAGATGGACTCAACACCCCATATTAAACGGCTAAGTATGTACCTGACTAGTAAGTATCTTAAAACCTATGGATTGCTATGTCTCCGAAAGAGAATCAAGTGTGTGTACAGGGGCATAAACGCAGCAGTGATACGATTGGAGAGGTTCAGTGAGCAAATGAAGACCCTTTGAAGTCATATTGCATGGTACATATTCCACGGGTCTCAACTCTCCAGGTTTAAGGGATTCTTCCTTCAGCTAAAACACGCATTTGGAATCCAGAGTATGATCAACCGTGTGATCCTGAGACGTGTTCAAATATGTCTCATTTCTCGTCACCTGGTACTTGGGTGCAACATTCCAGATGCTTCACTAACCCTCTCCCGACTTGGAGAGTCAGTGCCTTTAACCTCCTGTTTGGCCCAGTTTGCAATTTCTGCGGAAGATGAACAGGAATAGGGAGAACCAATGAGAGACTAGCTGGAAGTGTCTGGACCAGCAAATTTAACTCTCATTTCCGACCAGGAAGAGGAATTAACCAAAGGCTCAGCGTGCCATGGCGGAACAAGATTAGGGCCTGAATCAATCCTGCGGTGTTCCGGGCAGCTCACAAGAAAGCGAGTTGAAGAAAGGAGCTCAGGGGCACTGTAATTCACAAACCTGCAGAGTTATAAATGACAGCTATCGTCCAAAAATATACTGAAGTAAAGCTGCCAAGAGGACTTGAAAGCGGGGCAGAATTGCAGGAAACCGATTTCAGGAGGTAGACTGGAATTGCATTTAAAGCATAGGAAAAGAGGCAGAACGTCCACAATGATGCACTTCGCCAAAAAGGGCGTATGCGTTTTTTCCTGAATATATTCAGGAGAAAACGCATACGCCCTTTTTGGCCAACCAAGCAAGCTTGCAAAGGAAATCTGCACTACAATGTAGTCTCACTTCCCCCAGGTCAAAAGGGCCATCTGAAAAAAGTGTAAAATCCAGAAAGGCAGGACAGACCATGGAGAACTGGGAGCCTTGTTATGCTGATGGGTGGGATGTAAATTGCCAACAGCCACTCGGGAGAAGTGTATGGTGTTTCCTGAAACATCTAAAAAACAAAGCAACAGAGCCTAGGGCACTTCCACTTATGGTCCTATAGCTTAGGGAAATTAAAATCAAAAAGACACAGCCACCCCAAAGTTTGGGACGGCTCTGATTACAAGAACCTCGTTTACGGTACAAGTTCAATATCGCAGAAAGTGAAAAATGGATAAAGAATTTGTGGTACTTACGTACAATGCAATATCACTCAGCAATGAAATCTATTTCATCAGGCCCGTAGCAGCATAATGAGTGGGTTGAGGTATGAGGATTCTAACTGAAATAAGACACAGAAAAAGAAACATCATAAGATATCACTAATACACGGAATGTAAACTTGCTACACAGGAACTGAATTACAAAACAGAATAAGGTCTCAAATTTAGAAAACCAACTTATGCTTGCTTAAGCGGAAAGGTGAGTTGGGGTGCTGCACAAAAACACAGATTCAAATGAGCACAGATAAAGTTCCTTAAGCCAAATATGTAATAGACAAGAGCTACTCCTTGCTCAACGAGATGGACTCAACACCCCATATTAAACGGCTAAGTATGTACCTGACTAGTAAGTATCTTAAAACCTATGGATTGCTATGTCTCCGAAAGAGAATCAAGTGTGTGTACAGGGGCATAAACGCAGCAGTGATACGATTGGAGAGGTTCAGTGAGCAAATGAAGACCCTTTGAAGTCATATTGCATGGTACATATTCCACGGGTCTCAACTCTCCAGGTTTAAGGGATTCTTCCTTCAGCTAAAACACGCATTTGGAATCCAGAGTATGATCAACCGTGTGATCCTGAGACGTGTTCAAATATGTCTCATTTCTCGTCACCTGGTACTTGGGTGCAACATTCCAGATGCTTCACTAACCCTCTCCCGACTTGGAGAGTCAGTGCCTTTAACCTCCTGTTTGGCCCAGTTTGCAATTTCTGCGGAAGATGAACAGGAATAGGGAGAACCAATGAGAGACTAGCTGGAAGTGTCTGGACCGGCAAATTTAACTCTCATTTCCGACCAGGAAGAGGAATTAACCAAAGGCTCAGCGTGCCATGGCGGAACAAGATTAGGGCCTGAATCAATCCTGCGGTGTTCCGGGCAGCTCACAAGAAAGCGAGTTGAAGAAAGGAGCTCAGGGGCACTGTAATTCACAAACCTGCAGAGTTATAAATGACAGCTATCGTCCAAAAATATACTGAAGTAAAGCTGCCAAGAGGACTTGAAAGCGGGGCAGAATTGCAGGAACCCGATTTCAGGAGGTAGACTGGAATTGCATTTAAAGCATAGGAAAAGAGGCAGAACGTCCACAATGATGCACTTGGCCAAAAAGGGCGTATGCGTTTTTTCCTGAATATATTCAGGAGAAAACGCATACGCACTTTTTGGCCAACCAAGCAAGCTTGCAAAGGAAATCTGCACTACAATGTAGTCTCACTTCCCCCAGGTCAAAAGGGCCATCTGAAAAAAGTGTAAAATCCAGAAAGGCAGGACAGGCCATGGAGAACTGGGAGCCTTGTTATGCTGATGGGTGGGATGTAAATTGCCAACAGCCACTTGGGAGAAGTGTATGGTGTTTCCTGAAACATCTAAAAAACAAAGCAACAGAGCCTAGGGCACTTCCACTTATGGTCCTATAGCTTAGGGAAATTAAAATCAAAAAGACACAGCCACCCCAAAGTTTGGGACGGCTCTGATTACAAGAACCTCGTTTACGGTACAAGTTCAATATCGCAGAAAGTGAAAAATGGATAAAGAATTTGTGGTACTTACGTACAATGCAATATCACTCAGCAATGAAATCTATTTCATCAGGCCCGTAGCAGCATAATGAGTGGGTTCAGGTATGAGGATTCTAACTGAAATAAGTCACACAGAAAAAGAAACATCATAAGATATCACTAATACACGGAATGTAAACTTGCTACACAGGAACTGAATTACAAAACAGAATAAGGTCTCAAATTTAGAAAACCAACTTATGCTTGCTTAAGCGGAAAGGTGAGTTGGGGTGCTGCACAAAAACACAGATTCAAATGAGCACAGATAAAGTTCCTTAAGCCAAATATGTAATAGACAAGAGCTACTCCTTGCTCAACGAGATGGACTCAACACCCCATATTAAACGCCTAAGAATGTACCTGACTAGTAAGTATCTTAAAACCTATGGATTGCTATATCTCTGAAAGAGAATCAAGCGTGTGTACAGGGGCATAAACGCAGCAGTGATAGGATTGGAGAGGTTCGGTGAGCAAATGAAGACCCTTTGAAGTCATATTGCATGGTACCCATTCCACGGGTCTCAACTCTCCAGGTTTAAGGGATTCTTCCTTCAGCTAAAACACGCATGTGGAACCCAGAGTATGATCAACCGTGTGATCGGTAGACGTGTTCCAATATGTCTCAGTTCTCATCCCCTGGTATTCGGGTGCAACACTCCAGACGCTTTAGTAACACTCTCCCGACTTGGAGAGTCAGTGCCTTTAACCTCCTGTTTGGCCCAGTTTGCAATTTCTGCGGAAGATGAACAGGAATAGGGAGAACCAATGAGAGACTAGCTGGAAGTGTCTGGACGGGCAAATTTAACTCTCATTTCCGACCAGGAAGAGGAATTAACCAAAGGCTCAGTGTGCCATGGCGGAACAAGATTAGGGCCTGAATCAATCCTGCGGTGTTGCGGCCAGCTCACAAGAAAGCGAGTTGAAGAAAGGAGCTCAGGGGCACTGTAATTCACAAACCTGCAGAGTTATAAATGACAGCTATCGTCCAAAAATATACTGAAGTAAGGCTGCCAAGAGGACTTGAAAGCGGGGCAGAATTGCAGGAACCCGATTTCAGGAGGTAGACTGGAATTCCATTTAAAGCATCGGAAAAGAGGCAGAACGTTCACAATGATGCACTTGGCCAAAAAGGGCGTATGCGTTTTTTCCTGAATATATTCAGGAGAAAACGCATACGCCCTTTTTGGCCAACCAAGCAAGCTTGCAAAGGAAATCTGCACTACAATGAAGTCTCACTTCCCCCAGGTCAAAAGGGCCATCTGAAAAAAGTGTAAAATCCAGAAAGGCAGGACAGGTCATGGAGAACTGGGAGCCTTGTTATGCTCATGGGTGGGATGTAAATTGCCAACAGCCACTCGGGAGAAGTGTATGGTGTTTCCTGAAACATCTAAAAAACAAAGCAACAGAGCCTAGGGCACTTCCACTTATGGTCCTATAGCTTAGGGAAATTAAAATCAAAAAGACACAGCCACCCCAAAATTTGGGACGGCTCTTTTACAGGAACCTCTTCTTCAGCACAAGTTAAATATGCCAGGGAGCAAATAATTGATAAAGAAGTTGCGGTACTTACGTACAACAGAATACCTCTCAGCAATGAAAACTATGTCACCAGGCCCGTACCAGCATAATGAGTGGATTGAGGCACGGTGATTCTAAGTGAAAAAAGTCACACAGAAAGAGAAACATCATAAGGTATCACTAATACATGGAATGTGAACTTGGTTACACATGAACTGAATTACAAAACAGAACAGGGTCTCATGTTTAGAAAACCAACTTATGCTTGCTTAAGGGGGAAGGTGAGTTGTGGTGCTGCATAAAAGCAGAGTTTGAAATTAGCACAGATACCGTTCCATAATCTAAATATGTAATAGACAAGACCTACCCCTTGCTCAACAAAATGGACTCAACAATGAGGTATCACCTCACACCTGGTAGAATGGGCATCATCAGAAAATCTACAAACAAAAAATGCTGGAAATGTGTGGAGAAAAGGAACCCTCTTCCACTATTGTTGGGAATATAAATTGATACAGTCACTATGGAGAACAATATGGAGTTTCTTAAGAAACTAACAGTAGAATTACCATATGATACAGCAATCCCAGTTCTGGACATATACCCAGACAAAACCATAAATCAAAAAGAGACATTCACCGCAATGTTCATTGTATCACTCTTTACAATATCGAGGTAATGGAAGCAACCTAAATGCCCACAGACAGACGAATGCATAAAGCAGTGGTACATATATAAAATGGAATATTACTAAGCCATGAAAAGGAATGAAATTAGTCATTTGTAGAGACGTCGATGGATCTAGAGACTGTCATACAGAGTGAAGTAAGTCAGAAAGAGAAAAACAAATCTTGTATATTCATGCATATATGTGGAACCTAGAAAAACTGTACAGATTAACCATTTTGCAAGGCATAAATAGAGCAACAGATGTAGACAACAAACGTATGGACAACAAGGGGGGAAAGCTGTTGGGGGGGTTGGTGGTGGGAGGAGTTGAGAGACTGGGATTGGCATGTATACATTTATATGTATAAAATAGATAACCAATAAGAACCTGCTGTATAAAAATATAAAATAAAATTCAAAATTAAAAAGAAATAAAATTAAAAAAATAAAACAGAAAAAACAATTATTCCCTTCACATACATGTATTTATATGAATAAATTATTTCTATGCTTATATCTGTAAATACAAAAAAGAGGAATAAAATCTACCTTGAACCAAAAACGAAAAAGAGAAAAAAAACACAGAACCCACCAGTTCCACAGAGGAAAACCGTATCAGGGCACTTGCTCCAGTTGTAAACAATTCTGAAGTTGGTCAGTGGTGGGGAATCGTCTCCCATTCAGCCAGCAGCCCCCATGCAACAAGCGTCCTCATTGCAAAGCTGGGGCACCGTGCCGAGGCATCTGTGAGTAAACGTGAGCTGAGCCCCTGGCCAGTTGCTGCTGAACTATTCCCACCCGTCCCAGGTAAAACACCTGAATATATACAAGGACTTGAAAGCCTAGAGGAAGGGCCATAGAGCCACACGAGGGACAGCATACCGGCCGACTTGGTGCCTGCAGGCCAGCCAGGATGGTCCTGGCCCTGGGTGCTCTTCTGGAAGATTTCCATTTCCCTGCCTGAGATACCCGTCCTGTCCCTGCCCCCACTGCTTTTTTCCTTCCTCACCTCTGCCCAGGGAGAAATTCCAGCAGCAGGTATGGGTGACACATCCTCTTCTTTAGCAGGTGGCAGCCTGGCAACTGCTGCAGAAAGTCCAGCAGAGCCCCACTCACACTGGGCCACCCACAAAGCCGTGGCCTCTCACTCCCTCCCACCAGCCCAGCCCCGAGACTGCTGACAGGGCAGAGAAAATGGCGTCAGGCACGGTTGCAGGGCCTCTTGCTGCCTGGAGTGGTATTTATATTGATCTCAACCCAGGCACACCTGGGGAGGGCTGGCCGGCACGGTAAGGCTGCCCAGGTCAGCCAATCATCATCCCTCAGGGGCTCACAGTTGCAGAAAATGGAACTTGCTGAACCGGCCAGGTCCAAGGAACAGGTGTGGGCTCCTGAGAGTCAGGATAGACAAGGGGCTGCAGCTTTGGCTTGTTTTCTAATCATTTTATCTGGCCCATAAGTGGGAGACAACTTCAAGAAAACCCTCTCCTAATGAGAGGAACCCAGGAGTCAGGGAGAGGAGGGGTGGGTGGTGGTTGGAGACAGAGGCCTGGTGCCCCGGGTGCAGTGGAAGTCTCTGGAAGACCAGGTGGAGGGAGGCCGCACAGAGTGATGCCCAGGGTCACAGACCTGTCGCAGCTGCTGTTTGTTAGTTCAAGTCCTGCTCTGAGGTGCTCTGTGTCAGCTCTGAGCGACAGGTGAGCTGGGGGTGCTCTGCAATGAGGGCTATGTGCACGGTTCCTGTGTGCCCAGCCCTGCCACGGTACCTGCAAGGGTAGCTCTGTATCCTGGGAGGGGCCTGACCACGAGAGCCCTGTGGGCTGGGGTGGGGGTGGGGTACCTGCCCAGGTGAGCTCCATATTCTGGGATTGGTCTGACCATGAGAGCCCCATGGGCTGCTGGGGACCTGGTAAAGGATGTCAGGACAGTCAGTGAAGCCACCGAGGATATACCTCCAGCTGCTCCTAATTCCTACACCCTGCTGGTCATTCTACCAACCACCAGGACATGGTATTCTGTATTAGTCTTCAATGATGCCTTCTTTTGTATTCCATTAGTCCCAGAGTCACAAGAAATTTTGGCTTGTGAGTGGCAGGACTCAACATACAACTAAAACAATACTTCCGGGCCGTCTTGCCCCAAGGGTGCAAAAATTCCCACACCATCTTTGGGGAAAGCTTAGCTAAAGACCTAAAAGTTCTACCTCTGGGAAAGGAAACCCTCCTTCAGTACGCAGACGACATTCTGATCGCCAGCCCTACTAAGGAGGCCTCTGAACTACCAAGCCAATAAAGGATAGAAGTTGTCCAAGAAAAAGCTCAAATATCACAGACTGCGGTGACCTGCCTGGGCTTCGTTCTCACAGAAGGTCGGAGAAGCCCATCCCAGGAAAGGGAAGAAACCATTTTCAGCCTTACCCCTTTCTAAAACTAGAAGACAGCTTAGGGGTTCCTGGGGAGGCCAGGGTTTGCTGCTTCTGCATCCCTAACTACAGTCTACTAGCTGGGCCTCTATATGAAACACTGAAAGGAAAAGATGATGATCCTTTTGAATAGAATCCAGAAGTGGCCTTTCAAGAATGGAAAGAGCAGTCAATTCAGACCCTTGCCCTGGAACTCCCTAATTTAGCTAAACCCTTTGACCTTTCCATTCCCGGTGAAAGGTGAATCGCCATTGGAGAATTAGTGCAAAAACTGGGACCACTTGAAATGGAACAATGCAAGAATGCCATCCAGGTAGGATAAACTACGGGCACCAAGGGGCTTGGCCCACTGCCACATCTGGCCAAGATACTGGCGGTATCTAAAAACCTGGAAATCAGCAGCCCAAAAGGCCACCTCCCTCCTAAGGGAAAAGGACCCCACGTGGTGATCCTAACCACCAACCATGCCCTGAAGTTGCAGGGTTCGCTCCGTGGGCACACCAACCTCGAGTGAGGAGGCCCTCCAACTCCAACATCCAGAGAGATAACCGGGGGCAACAGGGCACCATGACGACTCGTGTGAACATCACTTGACCTGGAGTTTCTCTCATAAAACAACAAGAGTGTGTCCCAAAAGAGTAGACTACTGCTTGCAGGACTTACTGCACGCAGAGGGGAGCTAATAATCTTGGCGGGGGAACCGTATATCACACTGTCACCATAGAAAAGCCTACAGACACCGTGATGATGGTGGCCAATAAGACCAGCTGGACTCCTGTTTACTTCAAAAGGCTGTTGGCTCAGTGGCCATCATGGTCCTTGATCACCACTGACCCTGGACTGTCTGGGAGTTGAGCAGGCAGGGCTCTGGCACCTGGTGCTGTTTGTACGTTAATTCAGGAGCCTAATTGAAGAAAGCGCAGACTACTGGTCAGAGCATCTAGGCTGGCAGAAACGGTCAGCCTAAGGTGGCCGAACAAATGTGGGGCGGGGTGAAACCGGCCCCCACAGCGTCTCTGCACATCTCTTTCCTGGACCCTTAAAGGTCATTAGAATCTATAACACTTCCAATGCTGGTGCTCAGGTGGACGAGCAGGGAGGCAGGGGGCCTGGGGACAATCAACGTCACCTGGAGGCTGCTGGGGAGAAGCTCTGACCCTCGCCCCCGGGTATGAGGGCTCCCAACTCAGCACTCAGCAGTTACAGAAGAAGGGTCTGCACCCTCAGCACTCCAAGAATGAGGAACGGGACAAAAGGCAGAGGAGGGGTTTGTCCCCAGCAAAGCCCATTAAAAATCCCTGGGAGATAAAAATAGAATCTGGGCAATAAAGTCAAGTCTAACCTTTTTTATCCTTTGTGCTTTGTCTAATTTCATGTGCTCCTAGGGTCCCGCATGCAGAGGTTCCACACCCGGCACTTCAGACCAGATTTCCTAGTGCAGAATGGCTGGGACGACACCTCAGCTCCTGGGGCCCAGTGCAGACTCCGCGATATAGAGCCTGAGCTGCAGCCAACCCGGCCCTCGAGAGCTCCGCCCCCTCCCTCCCACTGACTCTGACAGGATCTCTACACAACAGCCCAGCCCACAGCCCACGGGGTAGTGCATGCTCTCACCTCTCCATTCTCTGATCAAAATATAAAGTTTCCTTTGCTTGTGAACCAAACTCAGTCTCGATCTGTTGGCCCCAATGACACTGGGCAGGGGGACACTTGTTGGGGTCCACTCTGGAGAATCAGTAACAGAAACTGAGACTATTGTAACCTCAATGAACAGATGTGTGAGCCAAACTGTAGTTAACATAGAACAGTGTATAAGGCTCGGGTAAAATAAGATGTTTCTAACACTTCCATTTGATATTTCCATCACTTTATTATAAGCAAGTTCAGTGAAAAGGTTTGTCTTATTTGTCAGGTCAATATTAGAGAAACGAAGTGATTTCTTTCCAAGGATGTACATCTAATAATCTTGGTTAAAGCTTCAATCTTGTTTTAAATGCTTTTCCATTGAAAATGATACCTCTCTTTCAGCTCCCCCATTTCTGAGAAGTATAAAATCTTATAATTTATTATTACCAAAGGGGAAAGGTGGGAGGAGGGATAAATTAACAGTTTGGGATTAACACATACACACTGCTATGTATAAAATAGATCATCAACAAGGAACTACTGTATAGCACAGGGAACTACACTCAACATTTTGCAATAAGCTATAAGGGGAAATAATCTGGAAAAGAATAGATATTTTTATTGTCATTGTCATCTATCAATGACAGTTAAAGTGTAACCTAAGGGAAGCTGGTGGTGAGTGCTTCTGACCCTGAAGACTTCAATCATCTAAAGTTTGGACTCTGCCTACTTCCCCAGGCCCTTAATGAACATATGTGTAGCCGTAGCTTAAAAAATTCCCCAGTTTGGGTTTCGGGCAGACACTGATTTTGAAAAAGCCCTGGTGTTCTCCTTACATGAATGGGACTCTTCCTACTGCTAAAACATGTCTGTCACACCCAGAGGATGGTATACCGTCTGATCGGGAAGAGTTTGGAAAAGGCATCTCATCTCCTCATCTCCTGGTGCTCGGGTTCACCCCTCCAGCGTCTTTACTAAGAGTCTCCCCACTTGGATATGTCAGCACTGTCAACATCCTGTTGCGTACAGTTTGGAATTTGTCCAGAGGATGAAGCGGAAGGATGAGGAACAATGAGAGACAAGTCCTAGGTGTTCAGACAGGCACATGTCACTCTAATTTCCAACCAGGAAGACGAATTGACCAAAGGCTAGGGTTGCCCATGGAAACAGTATAGGGCTTGAGGAAATCCTGCTGCTTTGTGGCCAGTTCCCATAAACACAAGTTGAACAATGGAACTCAGGGGCAGTAAAATTCACGAAACTGCAGAGTTGAAAATATCCATCACTGAAAAATGTCTTGAGGAAAGTCAGAGAAAAGGACTTGTAAGCAAGGGAGAATGGCAGGAAAGGGATCTGAGGAGGTAGAAAGGACTCGCCATTAAGCACGAGAAAAGGAGCTGAACATTGCCAACATTGCAGTTGGCCAAAAAGGGTGTATGCGTTTTTTTCTGTATATATTCAAGAAAAGGGCATACACTTTTTTAGCCAAGCAAACAGGTGGGCACTGGAAGTCAATACTACAAAAGATATCACTTCGCATCAGTCAGAAGAGCCATCCTCATAAAGCGTAAACAACAGAAATGCAGGACAGGGCAAGGAGAAGAGGGAGCCCTGTGAGACTTATAGTGGAAATGTATATTGCCAACGGCCATTCTGGAGAAGTGTATTGTGTTTACTAAAGCATCTAAAAAATGAGCTACAGAGCATAGGGCACTTGCACTCATGGGCGTATATCTTGGGAAAAACAAAAATCGAGAGGACACAGGCACCCCAATGTTTACCCCCTCTCTGTTTAAAAGATCCTCGACTAGGATATAACTTAAATGTCTCTGGAGAGAAAAAATGGATAGAGATGTGGTACTTAGGTAGAGTGGAATATTATTCAGCCTGGAAATCAATGAACTATGGCCAGTTGTAACAACTCCAGAGGAGTTACGTATGATCATTCTAAGTGACATAATTCAAAAAGAAAAAGACACATATCATAAGATATCACTTAAATGTGGAATCCAAAATGGCTACACATGAAATAAATTACAAAACAAAAACATAGTCAAATATGTAGGAAACACGCATAAGGCTGCTAAACGGGAAAGGTGGGGAGGGGTGAGGCATCATCCAGGAGGTTGAAATTAGCAAAGATACCATTCCAAATACCAAACTGATAATCAACAAAGCCTACACGGTAGCTAAAAGAACTGCACTCAGCACACTCAAGTCACCGGAAAAGAATATATACGACTGGTAAGAATCTGAAAAAGAATTTACTGATGTCTCTCTGTACGTGAATCAAGTGGATGTACAGCAGCAAGAAACAGAGCTTTGAAAATCAGCTGTAACCAATATAGTAACAAATTGAAAAAAATAAATGACAGAGAGACAGAGAAAACCTCTTACAACTTTTCCTCAGGGACGGTGATGCAACATGGATTGAACACATCTAGACCCACAGCAGGATGAGACATAAGGCTGGAAACTGTTTGCACTAAGAGAAATGTGAGGTTGGGTGAGGAAATGCACACCCTTTAAAGTAATACTACCTGGTACCCATTCAATGGGTCCCAAATCTGCAGGTTCAAGGGATCTTCCTACAGCTAAAACATGTATGGAAAACCCAGAGGACTGTACACCATGTGATCGGGAGATGTGTCTAAAATGCAGCTCATTTATCCTCTCCTGGTGCTCCTGTTCACCATTCCAGCCACGTTACTTAGAATCTGCCCACTTGGAGAATCAGCACATTTCAACTTCTGTTTCACACATTTTGCAAATTGTGAGGAGGATGAACGGGAAGAGGGGGAACCAATGAGAGAATAGTTGTAGGGGTTTGGACGGGCACATATCACTCTAATTTCCCATTAAGAATAAGAATTGAAAAAAGGCTCAGCCCGCCTCGCCGGAGCCAAAATAGGGCCTGAAGCAATCCTGCGGGTTTGAGGCCAGCTCACAAAAGAGCAACTTAAAAAATGGAGCTCAGGGTCACTGCAATTCACAAACCTGCAGAGTTATAAATGAAAACTAACGTCCAAAACTATGTTGAGGTAAGGCAAAGAAGAGGATCTGAATGCAAGACAGAATTGCAAGAAACAGATTTCAAGAGATAGATTGGACTCGTCTTTAAAGCACATGAAAAGCGGCAGAATTTCGACAATGATGCAGTTGGCCCAAAAGGGCGTATGCGTTTTTCCTGATTATATCCAGGAAAAAACGCATACGCACTTTATGGGCAACGAAGCAAGCAAGCAATGCAAATGTGCACAACAAAGAAGTCTCATTTCCCACCGGTCAAAAGGGCCATCCTAAAAAATTGTAAAAACCAGAAATGCAGGACAGGCCATGGAGAACAGGGAGCCTTTATACGCTGATGGGCAGTGTGTGAACTGCCGAGAGCCACTCTGGAGAAGTGTATGGTGGTTCCTAAATCATCTAAAAAACAGAGCTACAGAGCATAGGACACTTCCAATCATGGGAATATATCTAGGGAAGTCTAAAAATCAACAAGACACAAGCACACCACAGTTTAGGGCTACTCTGTTTACAAGAACCTCAACTTCAGTACACCTTAAATATCCCAGGAAAGAGAACAATGGATAAAGAAGATGTGGTACTTATGTACAATGGAATATCTCTTCACCATGAAATCAATGTAATAAGGCTAGTAGAAGGATAAAGAGTGGATTTAGGTCCGATAATACTACTTGAAATAAGTCAAACAGAAAAAGAAACATATCATAAGATATCACTTATAGAGGGAGGGTAAATATGGCTGCACAAGAAATGAATTACAGAACAGTGTCTCACATTTAGAAAACACACTTATGTCAGCTTAAGGGGAAAGGAGAGGTGGGGTGATGCATAAAACCAGAGTTTGAAATTAGCACAGATACCGTTCAATAAACCAAATAGATATTAGACAAGATCTACACCTTGCTCAATGAACTGGCCTCAACACACCTTATAAACCGCAGAGAAATATATCTGAGTAATAAGAATCTTAAAATCCATGTATTGATATATCTCCATAAGGGAATCAAGTGTGTGCAGAGCGGCACAAACACAGCAGTGAAAATGAGCTAAACCCCATTATAGAAATAAATTTTAAAAACAAAACACAGAAACAATGAAAGAGAGAAAAATTCTTACAAAATTTGCTCAGGGGCTGTGATGCAACCTGGATTGACCACATATAAACCCACAGCTGGATAACACATAAGGCTGGACACTTGGGGCTGAGAGGATTGGTGAGTTTTGGTGAGCAACTGCCAAAAGTTTAATGCAATACTTCATGCTACTCATTCCAAGGGTCCCAACAATCCAGGTTGAAGGGAATCTTCCTACAGCTAAACCATGCTTGGGAAACCCAGCGACTGGTATACCATATGATCGGGAAAGGTTTCTAAAACGCACCTCATTTTTCCTCTCCTGGGGCTCCGGATCGACATTCCAGCTGCTTTACTAACAACATCCTCACATGGAGAGTCAATGCCTTTAAGTTCTGGTATCGCACAGTCTGCAGTTAGTGCGGAGGATGAATGGGAATAGGGGGAACTAGTGAGAAACTAGCTATAGCAGTTTCAATGGGCACATGTCACTCTAATTTCACATCAGTAAGAAGAATAAACCAAAGGCACAGCAAGGTGCCCCAGAAGAAGAATAGGGCCTGAAGGAATCCTGTGGTTATGAGGCAAGATCACAAAAATAAGAGCTGAAAAATGGAGCTAAGGGCCACTGCAATTCAAAAACCTGCAGAGTTATAAAGGCCAACTATTTTCAAAAAATATATTGAGATAAGGCTATGAAGAGGCATTGAAAGCAAGGCACAATTGCAGGAAACCGATTTCAGGAGGTAGACTGGAATTGCATTTAAAGCATAGGAAAAGAGGCAGAACGACGACAATGATGCACTTGGCCAAAAAGGGCGTATGCGTTTTTTCCTGAATATATTCAGGAAAAAACGCATACGCCCTTTTTGGCCAACCAAGCAAGCTTGCAAAGGAAATCTGCACTACAATGAAGTCTCACTTCCCCCCGGTCAAAAGGGCCATCTGAAAAAAGTGTAAAATCCAGAAAGGCAGGACAGGCCATGGAGAACTGGGAGCCTTGTTATGCTGATGGGCGGGATGTACATTGCCAAGAGCCACTCGGGAGAAGTGTATGGTGATTCCTGAAACATCTAAAAAACAAAGCAACAGAGCCTAGGGCACTTCCACTTATGGTCCTATAGCTTAGGGAAATTAAAACAAAAAGACACAGCCACCCCAAAGTTTGGGACGGCTCTGTTTACAAGAACCTCGTTTACGGTACAAGTTCAATAGCGCAGAAAGCGAAAAATGGATAAAGAAGTTGTGGTACTTACGTACAATGCAATATCACTCAGCAATGAAATCTATGTCATGAGGCCCGTAGCAGCATATTGAGTGGATTCAGGTATGATGATTCTAACTGAAATAAGTCACACAGAAAAAGAAACATCATAAGATATCACTAATACATGGTATGTAAACTTGGCTACACAGGAACTGGATTACAAAAGAGAACAGGGTCTCAAATTTAGAAAACCAACTTATGCTTGCTTAAGGGGAAAGGTGAGTTGGGGTGCTGCATAAAACCAGAGATTGAAATGAGCACAGATAAAGTTCCTTAAGCCAAATATGGAATAGACAAGAGCTACTCCTTGCTCAACGAAATGGACTCAACACCCCATATTAAACGCCTAAGAATGTACCTGACTAGTAAGTATCTTAAAACCTATGGATTGCCATGTCTCCGAAAGAGAATCAAGCGTGTGTACAGGGGCATAAACGCAGCAGTGATAGGATTGGAGAGGTTCGGTGAGCAAATGAAGACCCTTTGAAGTCATATTGCATGGTACCCATTCCACGGGTCTCATCTCTCCAGGTTTAAGGGATTCTTCCTTCAGCTGAAACATGCATGTGTAACCCAGAGTATGATCAACCGTGTGATCGGGAGACGTGTTCCAATATGTCTCAGTTCTCGTCCCCTGGTACTCGGGTACAACATTCCAGACGCTTTACTAACACTCTCCCGACTTGGAGAGTCAGTGCCTTTAACGTCCTGTTTGGCCCAGTTTGCAATTTCTGAGGAAGATGAACAGGAATAGGGAGGACCAATGAGAGACTAGCTGGAGGTGCCTGGACGGGCAAATTTAACTCTCATTTCCCACCAGGAAGAGGAATTAACCAAAGGCTCAGCGTGCCGTGCCGGAACAAGATTAGGGCCTGAAGCAATCCTGCGGTGTTGCGGCCAGCTCACAAGAAAGCGAGTTGAAGAAAGGAGCTCGGGGCACTGTAATTCAAAAACCTGCAGAGTTATAAATGACAGCTATCGTCCAAAAATATACTGAAGTAAAGCTGCCAAGAGGACTTGAAAGCGGGGCAGAATTGCAGGAACCCGATTTCAGGAGGTAGACTGGAATTGCATTTAAAGCATAGGAAAAGAGGCAGAACGTCCACAATGATGCACTTGGCCTAAAAGGGCGTATGCATTTTTTCCTGAATATATTCAGGAAAAAATGCATACGCGCTTTTTGGCCAACTAAGCAAGCTTGCAAAGGAAATCTGCACTAAAATGAAGTCTCACTTCCCCCGGGTCACAAGGGCGATCTGAAAAATGTGTAAAATCCAGAAAGGCAGGACTGGCCATGGAGAACTTGGAGCCTTGTTATGCTGATGGGCGGGATGTAAATTGCCAACAGCCACTTGGGAGAAGTGTATGGTGTTTCCTGAAAGTTCTAAGAAACAAAGCAACAGAGCCTAGGGCACTTCCACTTATGGTCCTATAGCTTAGGGAAATTAAAATCAAACAGACAAGCCACCCCAATGTTTGGGACGGCTCTGTTTACAAGAACCTCGTTTACGGTACAAGTTCAATATCGCAGAAAGTGAAAAATGGATAAAGAAGTTGTGGTACTTACGTACAACGCAATATCACTCAGCAATGAAATCTATGTCATCCGGCCCATAGCAGCATAATGTGTGGATTCAGTTATGATGATTCTAACTGAAATAAGTCACAGAGAAAAAGAAACATCATAAGATATCACTAATACACGGAATGTAAACTTGCTACACAGTAACTGAATTACAAAACAGAATAAGGTGTCAAATTTAGAAAACCAACTTATGCTTGCTTAAGGGGAAAGGTGAGTTGGGGTGCTGCACAAAAACACATATTGAAATGAGCACAGATAAAGTTCCTTAAGCCAAATATGTAATAGACAAGAGCTACTCCTTGCTCAACGAGATGGACTCAACACCCCATATTAAACGGCTAAGTATGTACCTGACTAGTAAGTATCTTAAAACCTATGGATTGCTATGTCTCCGAAAGAGAATCAAGTGTGTGTACAGGGGCATAAACGCAGCAGTGATACGATTGGAGAGGTTCGATGAGCAAATGAAGACCCTTTGAAGTCATATTGCATGGTACATATTCCACGGGTCTCAACTCTCCAGGTTTAAGGGATTCTTCCTTCAGCTAAAACACGCATGTGGAACCCAGAGTATGATCAACCGTGTGATCCTGAGACGTGTTCAAATATGTCTCATTTCCCGTCACCTGGTACTTGGGTGCAACATTCCAGATGCTTCACTAACCCTCTCCCGACTTGGAGAGTCAGTGCCTTTAACCTCCTGTTTGGCCCAGTTTGCAATTTCTGCGGAAGATGAACAGGAATAGGGAGAACCAATGAGAGACTAGCTGGAAGTGTCTGGACGGGCAAATTTAACTCTCATTTCCGACCAGGAAGAGGAATTAACCAAAGGCTCAGCGTGCCATGGCGGAACAAGATTAGGGCCTGAATCAATCCTGTGGTGTTCCGGGCAGTTCACAAGAAAGCGAGTTGAAGAAAGGAGCTCAGGGGCACTGTAATTCACAAACCTGCAGAGTTATAAATGACAGCTATCGTCCAAAAATATACTGAAGTAAGGCTGCCAAGAGGACTTGAAAGCGGGGCAGAATTGCAGGAACCCGATTTCAGGAGGTAGACTGGAATTGCATTTAAAGCATAGGAAAAGAGGCAGAACGTCCACAATGATGCACTTGGCCAAAAAGGGCGTATGCGTTTTTTCCTGAATATATTCAGGAGAAAACGCATACGCCCTTTTTGGCCAACCAAGCAAGCTTGCAAAGGAAATCTGCACTACAATGAAGTCTCACTTCCCCCAGGTCAAAAGGGCCATCTGAAAAAAGTGTAAAATCCAGAAAGGCAGGACAGGCCATGGAGAACTGGGAGCCTTGTTATGCTGATGGGTGGGATGTAAATTGCCAACAGCCACTCGGGAGAAGTGTATGGTGTTTCCTGAAACATCTAAAAAACAAAGCAACAGAGCCTAGGGCACTTCCACTTATGGTCCTATAGCTTAGGGAAATTAAAATCAAAAAGACACAGCCACCCCAAAGTTTGGGATGGCTCTGATTACAAGAACCTCGTTTACGGTACAAGTTCAATATCGCAGAAAGTGAAAAATGGATAAAGAATTTGTGGTACTTACGTACAATGCAATATCACTCAGCAATGAAATCTATTTCATCAGGCCCGTAGCAGCATAATGAGTGGGTTCAGGTATGAGGATTCTAACTGAAATAAGTCACACAGAAAAAGAAACATCATAAGATATCACTAATACACGGAATGTAAACTTGCTACACAGGAACTGAATTACAAAACAGAATAAGGTCTCAAATTTAGAAAACCAACTTATGCTTGCTTAAGCGGAAAGGTGAGTTGGGGTGCTGCACAAAAACACAGATTCAAATGAGCACAGATAAAGTTCTTTAAACCAAATATGTAATAGACAAGAGCTACTCCTTGCTCAACGAGATGGACTCAACACCCCATATTAAACGCCTAAGAATGTACCTGACTAATAAGTATCTTAAAACCTATGGACTGCTATGTCTCTGAAAGAGAATCAAGCGTGTGTACAGGGGCATAAATGCAGCAGGGATAGAATTGGAGAGGTTCGGTGAGCAAATGAAGACCCTCTGAAGTCATTTTGCATGGTACCCATTCCACGGGTCTCAACTCTCCAGGTTTAAGGGATTCTTCCTTCATCTAAAACACGCATGTGGAACCCAGAGTATGATCAACCGTGTGATCCTGAGACGTGTTCAAATATGTCTCATTTCTTGTCACCTGGTACTTGGGTGCAACATTCCAGATGCTTCACTAACACTCTCCCGACTTGGAGAGTCAGTGCCTTTAACCTCCTATTTGGCCCAGTTTGCAATTTCTGCGGAAGATGAACAGGAATAGGGAGAACCAATGAGAGACTAGCTGGAGGTTTCTGGACGGGCAAATTTAACTCTCATTTCCCACCAGGAAGAGGAATTAACCAAAGGCTCAGCGTGCCGTGCCGGAACCAGATTAGGGCCTGAAGCAATCCTGCGGTGTTGCGGCCAGCTCACAAGAAAGCGAGTTGAAGAAAGGAGCTCAGGGGCACTGTAATTCACAAACCTGCAGAGTTATAAATGACAGCTATCATCCAAAAATATACTGAAGTAAGGCTGCAAAGAGGACTTGAAAGCGGGGCAGAATTGCAGGAACCCGATTTCAGGAGGTAGACTGGAATTGCATTTAAAGCATAGGAAAAGAGGCAGAACCTCCACAATGATGCACTTGGCCAAAAAGGGCGTATGCGTTTTTTCCTGAATATATTCATGAGAAAACGCATACGCCCTTTTTGGCCAACCAAGCAAGCTTGCGAAGGAAATCTGCACTACAATGAAGTCTCACTTCCCCCAGTCAAAAGGGCCATCTGAAAAAAGTGTAAAATCCAGAAAGGCAGGACAGGCCATGGAGAACTGGGAGCCTTGTTATGCTGATGGGCGGGATGTAAATTGCCAACAGCCACTCGGGAGAAGTGTATGGTGTTTCCTGAAACATCTAAAAAACAAAGCAACAGAGCCTAGGGCACTTCCACTTATGGTCCTATAGCTTAGGGAAATTAAAATCAAAAAGACACAGCCACCCCAAAGTTTGGGATGGCTCTGATTACAAGAACCTCGTTTACGGTACAAGTTCAATATCGCAGAAAGTGAAAAATGGATAAAGAATTTGTGGTACTTACGTACAATGCAATATCACTCAGCAATGAAATCTATTTCATCAGGCCCGTAGCAGCATAATGAGTGGGTTCAGGTATGAGGATTCTAACTGAAATAAGTCACACAGAAAAAGAAACATCATAAGATATCACTAATACACGGAATGTAAACTTGCTACACAGGAACTGAATTACAAAACAGAATAAGGTCTCAAATTTAGAAAACCAACTTATGCTTGCTTAAGCGGAAAGGTGAGTTGGGGTGCTGCACAAAAACACAGATTCAAATGAGCACAGATAAAGTTCTTTAAGCCAAATATGTAATAGACAAGAGCTACTCCTTGCTCAACGAGATGGACTCAACACCCCATATTAAACGCCTAAGAATGTACCTGACTAATAAGTATCTTAAAACCTATGGACTGCTATGTCTCTGAAAGAGAATCAAGCGTGTGTACAGGGGCATAAATGCAGCAGGGATAGAATTGGAGAGGTTCGGTGAGCAAATGAAGACCCTCTGAAGTCATTTTGCATGGTACCCATTCCACGGGTCTCAACTCTCCAGGTTTAAGGGATTCTTCCTTCATCTAAAACACGCATGTGGAACCCAGAGTATGATCAACCGTGTGATCCTGAGACGTGTTCAAATATGTCTCATTTCTTGTCACCTGGTACTTGGGTGCAACATTCCAGATGCTTCACTAACACTCTCCCGACTTGGAGAGTCAGTGCCTTTAACCTCCTATTTGGCCCAGTTTGCAATTTCTGCGGAAGATGAACAGGAATAGGGAGAACCAATGAGAGACTAGCTGGAGGTTTCTGGACGGGCAAATTTAACTCTCATTTCCCACCAGGAAGAGGAATTAACCAAAGGCTCAGCGTGCCGTGCCGGAACCAGATTAGGGCCTGAAGCAATCCTGCGGTGTTGCGGCCAGCTCACAAGAAAGCGAGTTGAAGAAAGGAGCTCAGGGGCACTGTAATTCACAAACCTGCAGAGTTATAAATGACAGCTATCATCCAAAAATATACTGAAGTAAGGCTGCAAAGAGGACTTGAAAGCGGGGCAGAATTGCAGGAACCCGATTTCAGGAGGTAGACTGGAATTGCATTTAAAGCATAGGAAAAGAGGCAGAACCTCCACAATGATGCACTTGGCCAAAAAGGGCGTATGCGTTTTTTCCTGAATATATTCATGAGAAAACGCATACGCCCTTTTTGGCCAACCAAGCAAGCTTGCGAAGGAAATCTGCACTACAATGAAGTCTCACTTCCCCCAGTCAAAAGGGCCATCTGAAAAAAGTGTAAAATCCAGAAAGGCAGGACAGGCCATGGAGAACTGGGAGCCTTGTTATGCTGATGGGCGGGATGTAAATTGCCAACAGCCACTCGGGAGAAGTGTATGGTGTTTCCTGAAACATCTAAAAAACAAAGCAACAGAGCCTAGGGCACTTCCACTTATGGTCCTATAGCTTAGGGAAATTAAAATCAAAAAGACACAGCCACCCCAAAATTTGGGACGGCTCTTTTACAGGAACCTCTTCTTCAGCACAAGTTAAATATGCCAGAGAGCAAATAATTGATAAAGAAGTTGCGGTACTTACGTACAACAGAATACCTCTCAGCAATGAAAACTATGTCACCAGGCCCGTACCAGCATAATGAGTGGATTGAGGCACGGTGATTCTAAGTGAAAAAAGTCACACAGAAAGAGAAACATCATAAGGTATCACTAATACATGGAATGTGAACTTGGTTACACATGAACTGAATTACAAAACAGAACAGGGTCTCATGTTTAGAAAACCAACTTATGCTTGCTTAAGGGGGAAGGTGAGTTGTGGTGCTGCATAAAAGCAGAGTTTGAAATTAGCACAGATACCGTTCCATAATCTAAATATGTAATAGACAAGACCTACCACTTGCTCAACAAAATGGACTCAACAATGAGGTATCACCTCACACCTGGTAGAATGGGCATCATCAGAAAATCTACAAACAAAAAATGCTGGAAATGTGTGGAGAAAAGGAACCCTCTTCCACTATTGTTGGGAATATAAATTGATACAGTCACTATGGAGAACAATATGGAGTTTCTTAAGAAACTAACAGTAGAATTACCATATGATACAGCAATCCCAGTTCTGGACATATACCCAGACAAAACCATAAATCAAAAAGAGACATTCACCGCAATGTTCATTGTATCACTCTTTACAATATCGAGGTAATGGAAGCAACCTAAATGCCCACAGACAGACGAATGCATAAAGCAGTGGTACATATATAAAATGGAATATTACTAAGCCATGAAAAGGAATGAAATTAGTCATTTGTAGAGACGTCGATGGATCTAGAGACTGTCATACAGAGTGAAGTAAGTCAGAAAGAGAAAAACAAATCTTGTATATTCATGCATATATGTGGAACCTAGAAAAACTGTACAGATTAACCATTTTGCAAGGCATAAATAGAGCAACAGATGTAGACAACAAACGTATGGACAACAAGGGGGGAAAGCTGTTGGGGGGGTTGGTGGTGGGAGGAGTTGAGAGACTGGGATTGGCATGTATACATTTATATGTATAAAATAGATAACCAATAAGAACCTGCTGTATAAAAATATAAAATAAAATTCAAAATTAAAAAGAAATAAAATTAAAAAAATAAAACAGAAAAAACAATTATTCCCTTCACATACATGTATTTATATGAATAAATTATTTCTATGCTTATATCTGTAAATACAAAAAAGAGGAATAAAATCTACCTTGAACCAAAAACGAAAAAGAGAAAAAAAACACAGAACCCACCAGTTCCACAGAGGAAAACCGTATCAGGGCACTTGCTCCAGTTGTAAACAATTCTGAAGTTGGTCAGTGGTGGGGAATCGTCTCCCATTCAGCCAGCAGCCCCCATGCAACAAGCGTCTTCATTGCAAAGCTGGGGCACCGTGCCGAGGCATCTGTGAGTAAACGTGAGCTGAGCCCCAGGCCAGTTGCTGCTGAACTATTCCCACCCGTCCCAGGTAAAACACCTGAATATATACAAGGACTTGAAAGCCTAGAGGAAGGGCCATAGAGCCACACGAGTGACAGCATACCGGCCGACTTGGTGCCTGCAGGCCAGCCAGGATGGTCCTGGCCCTGGGTGCTCTTCTGGAAGATTTCCATTTCCCTGCCTGAGATACCCGTCCTGTCCCTGCCCCCACTGCTTTTTTCCTTCCTCACCTCTGCCCAGGGAGAAATTCCAGCAGCAGGTATGGGTGACACATCCTCTTCTTTAGCAGGTGGCAGCCTGGCAACTGCTGCAGAAAGTCCAGCAGAGCCCCACTCACACTGGGCCACCCACAAAGCCGTGGCCTCTCACTCCCTCCCACCAGCCCAGCCCCGAGACTGCTGACAGGGCAGAGAAAATGGCGTCAGGCACGGCTGCAGGGCCTCTTGCTGCCTGGAGTGGTATTTATATTGATCTCAACCCAGGCACACCTGGGGAGGGCTGGCCGGCACGGTAAGGCTGCCCAGGTCAGCCAATCATCATCCCTCAGGGGCTCACAGTTGCAGAAAATGGAACTTGCTGAACCGGCCAGGTCCAAGGAACAGGTGTGGGCTCCTGAGAGTCAGGATAGACAAGGGGCTGCAGCTTTGGCTTGTTTTCTAATCATTTTATCTGGCCCATGAGTGGGAGACAACTTCAAGAAAACCCTCTCCTAATGAGAGGAACCCAGGAGTCAGGGAGAGGAGGGGTGGGTGGTGGTTGGAGACAGAGGCCTGGTGCCCCGGGTGCAGTGGAAGTCTCTGGAAGACCAGGTGGAGGGAGGCCGCACAGAGTGATGCCCAGGGTCACAGACCTGTCGCAGCTGCTGTTTGTTAGTTCAAGTCCTGCTCTGAGGTGCTCTGTGTCAGCTCTGAGCGACAGGTGAGCTGGGGGTGCTCTGCAATGAGGGCTATGTGCACGGTTCCTGTGTGCCCAGCCCTGCCACGGTACCTGCAAGGGTAGCTCTGTATCCTGGGAGGGGCCTGACCACGAGAGCCCCGTGGGCTGGGGTGGGGGTGGGGTACCTGCCCAGGTGAGCTCCATATTCTGGGATTGGTCTGACCACGAGAGCCCCATGGGCTGCTGGGGACCTGGTAAAGGATGTCAGGACAGTCAGTGAAGCCACCGAGGATATACCTCCAGCTGCTCCTAATTCCTACACCCTGCTGGTCATTCTACCAACCACCAGGACATGGTATTCTGTATTAGTCTTCAATGATGCCTTCTTTTGTATTCCATTAGTCCCAGAGTCACAAGAAATTTTGGCTTGTGAGTGGCAGGACTCAACATACAACTAAAACAATACTTCCGGGCCGTCTTGCCCCAAGGGTGCAAAAATTCCCACACCATCTTTGGGGAAAGCTTAGCTAAAGACCTAAAAGTTCTACCTCTGGGAAAGGAAACCCTCCTTCAGTACGCAGACGACATTCTGATCGCCAGCCCTACTAAGGAGGCCTCTGAACTACCAAGCCAATAAAGGATAGAAGTTGTCCAAGAAAAAGCTCAAATATCACAGACTGCGGTGACCTGCCTGGGCTTCGTTCTCACAGAAGGTCGGAGAAGCCCATCCCAGGAAAGGGAAGAAACCATTTTCAGCCTTACCCCTTTCTAAAACTAGAAGACAGCTTAGGGGTTCCTGGGGAGGCCAGGGTTTGCTGCTTCTGGATCCCTAACTACAGTCTACTAGCTGGGCCTCTATATGAAACACTGAAAGGAAAAGATGATGATCCTTTTGAATAGAATCCAGAAGTGGCCTTTCAAGAATGGAAAGAGCAGTCAATTCAGACCCTTGCCCTGGAACTCCCTAATTTAGCTAAACCCTTTGACCTTTACATTCCCGGTGAAAGGTGAATCGCCATTGGAGAATTAGTGCAAAAACTGGGACCACTTGAAATGGAACAATGCAAGAATGCCATCCAGGTAGGATAAACTACGGGCACCAAGGGGCTTGGCCCACTGCCACATCTGGCCAAGATACTGGCGGTATCTAAAAACCTGGAAATCAGCAGCCCAAAAGGCCACCTCCCTCCTAAGGGAAAAGGACCCCATGTGGTGATCCTAACCACCAACCATGCCCTGAAGTTGCAGGGTTCGCTCCGTGGGCACACCAACCTCGAGTGAGGAGGCCCTCCAACTCCAACATCCAGAGAGATAACCGGGGGCAACAGGGCACCATGACGACTCGTGTGAACATCACTTGACCTGGAGTTTCTCTCATAAAACAACAAGAGTGTGTCCCAAAAGAGTAGACTACTGCTTACCCAGAGGGGAGCTAATAATCTTGGCGGGGGAACCGTATATCACACTGTCACCATAGAAAAGCCTACAGACACCGTGATGATGGTGGCCAATAAGACTGGCTGGACTCCTGTTTACTTCAAAAGGCTGTTGACTCAGTGGCCATCATGGTCCTTGATCACCACTGACCCTGGACTGTCTGGGAGTTGAGCAGGCAGGGCTCTGACACCTGGTGCTGTTTGTACATTAATTCAGGGGCCTAATTGAAGAAAGCTCAGACTACTGGTCAGAGCATCTAGGCTGGCAGAAATGGTCAGCCTAAGGTGGCCGAACAAATGTGGGGCGGGGTGAAACCGGCCCCCACAGCGTCTCTGCACATCTCTTTCCTGGACCCTTAAAGGTCATTAGAATCTATAACACTTCCAATGCTGGTGCTCAGGTGGACGAGCAGGGAGGCAGGGGGCCTGGGGACAATCAACGTCACCTGGAGGCTGCTGGGGAGAAGCCCTGACCCTCGCCCCCGGGTATGAGGGCTCCCAACTCAGCACTCAGCAGTTACAGAAGAAGGGTCTGCACCCTCAGCACTCCAAGAATGAGGAACGGGACAAAAGGCAGAGGAGGGGTTTGTCCCCAGCAAAGCCCATTAAAAATCCCTGGGAGATAAAAATAGAATCTGGGCAATAAAGTCAAGTCTAACCTTTTTTATCCTTTGTGCTTTGTCTAATTTCATGTGCTCCTAGGGTCCCGCATGCAGAGGTTCCACACCCGGCACTTCAGACCAGATTTCCTAGTGCAGAATGGCTGGGATGACACCTCAGCTCCTGGGGCCCAGTGCAGACTCCGCGATATAGAGCCTGAGCTGCAGCCAACCCGGCCCTCGAGAGCTCCGCCCCCTCCCTCCCACTGACTCTGACAGGATCTCTACACAACAGCCCAGCCCACAGCCCACGGGGTAGTGCATGCTCTCACCTCTCCATTCTCTGATCAAAATATAAAGTTTCCTTTGCTTGTGAACCAAACTCAGTCTCGATCTGTTGGCCCCAATGACACTGGGCAGGGGGACACTTGTTGGGGTCCACTCTGGAGGATCAGTAACAGAAATTGAGACTATTGTAACCTCAATGAACAGATGTGTGAGCCAAACTGTAGTTAACATAGAACAGTGTATAAGGCTCGGGTAAAATAAGATGTTTCTAACACTTCCATTTGATATTTCCATCACTTTATTATAAGCAAGTTCAGTGAAAAGGTTTGTCTTATTTGTCAGGTCAATATTAGAGAAACGAAGTGATTTCTTTCCAAAGATGTACATCTAATAATCTTGGTTAAAGCTTCAATCTTGTTTTAAATGCTTTTCCATTGAAAATGATACCTCTCTTTCAGCTCCCCCATTTCTGAGAAGTATAAAATCTTATAATTTATTATTACCAAAGGGGAAAGGTGGGAGGAGGGATAAATTAACAGTTTGGGATTAACACATACACACTGCTATGTATAAAATAGATCATCAACAAGGAACTACTGTATAGCACAGGGAACTACACTCAACATTTTGCAATAAGCTATAAGGGGAAATAATCTGGAAAAGAATAGATATTTTTATTGTCATTGTCATCTATCAATGACAGTTAAAGTGTAACCTAAGGGAAGCTGGTGGTGAGTGCTTCTGACCCTGAAGACTTCAATCATCTAAAGTTTGGACTCTGCCTACTTCCCCAGGCCCTTAATGAACATATGTGTAGCCGTAGCTTAAAAAATTCCCCAGTTTGGGTTTCGGGCAGACACTGATTTTGAAAAAGCCCTGGTGTTCTCCTTACATGAATGGGACTCTTCCTACTGCTAAAACATGTCTGTCACACCCAGAGGATGGTATACCGTCTGATCGGGAAGAGTTTGGAAAAGGCATCTCATCTCCTCATCTCCTGGTGCTCGGGTTCACCCCTCCAGCGTCTTTACTAACAGTCTCCCCACTTGGAGATGTCAGCACTGTCAACATCCTGTTGCGTACAGTTTGGAATTTGTCCAGAGGATGAAGCGGAAGGATGAGGAACAATGAGAGACAAGTCCTAGGTGTTCAGACAGGCACATGTCACTCTAATTTCCAACCAGGAAGACGAATTGACCAAAGGCTAGGGTTGCCCATGGAAACAGTATAGGGCTTGAGGAAATCCTGCTGCTTTGTGGCCAGTTCCCATAAACACAAGTTGAACAATGGAACTCAGGGGCAGTAAAATTCACGAAACCGCAGAGTTGAAAATATCCATCACTGAAAAATGTCTTGAGGAAAGTCAGAGAAAAGGACTTGTAAGCAAGGGAGAATGGCAGGAAAGGGATCTGAGGAGGTAGAAAGGACTCGCCATTAAGCACGAGAAAAGGAGCTGAACATTGCCAACATTGCAGTTGGCCAAAAAGGGTGTATGCGTTTTTTTCTGTATATATTCAAGAAAAGGGCATACACTTTTTTAGCCAAGCAAACAGGTGGGCACTGGAAGTCAATACTACAAAAGATATCACTTCGCATCAGTCAGAAGAGCCATCCTCATAAAGCGTAAACAACAGAAATGCAGGACAGGGCAAGGAGAAGAGGGAGCCCTGTGAGACTTATAGTGGAAATGTATATTGCCAACGGCCATTCTGGAGAAGTGTATTGTGTTTACTAAAGCATCTAAAAAATGAGCTACAGAGCATAGGGCACTTGCACTCATGGGCGTATATCTTGGGAAAAACAAAAATCGAGAGGACACAGGCACCCCAATATTTACCCCCTCTCTGTTTAAAAGATCCTCGACTAGGATATAACTTAAATGTCTCTGGAGCGAAAAAATGGATAGAGATGTGGTACTTAGGTAGAGTGGAATATTATTCAGCCTGGAAATCAATGAACTATGGCCAGTTGTAACAACTCCGGAGGAGTTACGTATGATCATTCTAAGTGACATAATTCAAAAAGAAAAAGACACATATCATAAGATATCACTTAAAGGTGGAATCCAAAATGGCTACACATGAAATAAATTACAAAACAAAAACATAGTCAAATATGTAGGAAACACGCATAAGGCTGCTAAACGGGAAAGGTGGGGAGGGGTGAGGCATCATCCAGGAGGTTGAAATTAGCAAAGATACCATTCCAAATACCAAACTGATAATCAACAAAGCCCACACGGTAGCTAAAAGAACTGCACTCAGCACACTCAAGTCACCGGAAAAGAATATATACGACTGGTAAGAATCTGAAAAAGAATTTACTGATGTCTCTCTGTACGTGAATCAAGTGGATGTACAGCAGCAAGAAACAGAGCTTTGAAAATCAGCTGTAACCAATATAGTAACAAATTGAAAAAAATAAACGACAGAGAGACAGAGAAAACCTCTTACAACTTTTCCTCAGGGACGGTGATGCAACATGGATTGAACACATCTAGACCCACAGCAGGATGAGACATAAGGCTGGAAACTGTTTGCACTAAGAGAAATGTGAGGTTGGGTGAGGAAATGCACACCCTTTAAAGTAATACTACCTGGTACCCATTCAATGGGTCCCAAATCTGCAGGTTCAAGGGATCTTCCTACAGCTAAAACATGCATGGAAAACCCAGAGGACTGTACACCATGTGATCGGGAGATGTGTCTAAAATGCAGCTCATTTATCCTCTCCTGGTGCTCCTGTTCACCATTCCAGCCACGTTACTTAGAATCTCCCCACTTGGAGAATCAGCACATTTCAACTTCTGTTTCACACATTTTGCAAATTGTGAGGAGGATGAACGGGAAGAGGGGGAACCAATGAGAGAATAGTTGTAGGGGTTTGGACGGGCACATATCACTCTAATTTCCCATTAAGAATAAGAATTGAAAAAAGGCTCAGCCCGCCTCGCCGGAGCCAAAATAGGGCCTGAAGCAATCCTGCGGGTTTGAGGCCAGCTCACAAAAGAGCAACTTAAAAAATGGAGCTCAGGGTCACTGCAATTCACAAACCTGCAGAGTTATAAATGAAAACTAACGTCCAAAACTATGTTGAGGTAAGGCAAAGAAGAGGATCTGAATGCAAGACAGAATTGCAAGAAACAGATTTCAAGAGATAGATTGGACTCGTCTTTAAAGCACATGAAAAGCGGCAGAATTTCGACAATGATGCAGTTGGCCCAAAAGGGCGTATGCGTTTTTCCTGATTATATCCAGGAAAAAACGCATACGCACTTTATGGGCAACGAAGCAAGCAAGCAATGCAAATGTGCACAACAAAGAAGTCTCATTTCCCACCGGTCAAAAGGGCCATCCTAAAAAATTGTAAAAACCAGAAATGCAGGACAGGCCATGGAGAACAGGGAGCCTTTATACGCTGATGGGCAGTGTGTGAACTGCCGAGAGCCACTCTGGAGAAGTGTATGGTGGTTCCTAAATCATCTAAAAAACAGAGCTACAGAGCATAGGACACTTCCAATCATGGGAATATATCTAGGGAAGTCTAAAAATCAACAAGACACAAGCACACCACAGTTTAGGGCTACTCTGTTTACAAGAACCTCAACTTCAGTACACCTTAAATATCCCAGGAAAGAGAACAATGGATAAAGAAGATGTGGTACTTATGTACAATGGAATATCTCTTCACCATGAAATCAATGTAATAAGGCTAGTAGAAGGATAAAGAGTGGATTTAGGTCCGATAATACTACTTGAAATAAGTCAAACAGAAAAAGAAACATATCATAAGATATCACTTATAGAGGGAGGGTAAATATGGCTGCACAAGAAATGAATTACAGAACAGTGTCTCACATTTAGAAAACACACTTATGTCAGCTTAAGGGGAAAGGAGAGGTGGGGTGATGCATAAAACCAGAGTTTGAAATTAGCACAGATACCGTTCAATAAACCAAATAGATATTAGACAAGATCTACACCTTGCTCAATGAACTGGCCTCAACACACCTTATAAACCGCACAGAAATATATCTGAGTAATAAGAATCTTAAAATCCATGTATTGATATATCTCCATAAGGGAATCAAGTGTGTGCAGAGCAGCACAAACACAGCAGTGAAAATGAGCTAAACCCCATTATAGAAATAAATTTTAAAAACAAAACGCAGAAACAATGAAAGAGAGAAAAATTCTTACAAAATTTGCTCAGGGGCTGTGATGCAACCTAGATTGACCACATATAAACCCACAGCTGGATAACACATAAGGCTGGACACTTGGGGCTGAGAGGATTGGTGAGTTTTGGTGAGCAACTGCCAAAAGTTTAATGCAATACTTCATGCTACTCATTCCAAGGGTCCCAACAATCCAGGTTGAAGGGAATCTTCCTACAGCTAAACCATGCTTGGGAAACCCAGCGACTGGTATACCATATGATCGGGAAAGGTTTCTAAAACGCACCTCATTTTTCCTCTCCTGGGGCTCCGGATCGACATTCCAGCCGCTTTACTAACAACATCCTCACATGGAGAGTCAATGCCTTTAAGTTCTGGTATTGCACAGTCTGCAGTTAGTGCGCAGGATGAATGGGAATAGGGGGAACCAGTGAGAAACAAGCTGTAGCGGTTACAATGGGCACATGTCACTGTAATTTCACATCAGTAAGAAGAATAAACCAAAGGCACAGCAAGGTGCCCCAGAAGAAGAATAGGGCCTGAAGGAATCCTGTGGTTATGAGGCAAGATCACAAAAATATGAGCTGAAAAATGGAGCTAAGGGCCACTGCAATTCAAAAACGTGCAGAGTTATAAAGGCCAACTATTTTCAAAAACTATATTGAGGTAAGGCTATGAAGAGGCATTGAAAGCAAGGCAGAATTGCAGGAAACCTATTTCAGGAGGTAGACAGGAATTGCATTTAAATCATAGGAAAAGAGGCAGAACGACGACAATGATGCACTTGGCCAAAAAGGGCGTATGCGTTTTTTCCTGAATATATTCAGGAAAAAACGCATACGCCCTTTTTGGCCAACCAAGCAAGCTTGCAAAGGAAATCTGCACTACAATGAAGTCTCACTTCCCCCCAGTCAAAAGGGCCATCTGAAAAAAGTGTAAAATCCAGAAAGGCAGGACAGGCAATGGAGAACTGGGAGCATTGTTATGCTGATGGGTGGGATGTAAATTGCCAACAGCCACTCGGGAGAAGTGTATGGTGTTTCCTGAAACATCTAAAAAACAAAGCAACAGAGCCTAGGGCACTTCCACTTATGGTGCTATAGCTTAGGGAAATTAAAATCAAAAAGAGACAGCAACCCCAAAGTTTGGGACGGCTCTGTTTAAGGGAACCTCGTTTACGGGACAAGTTCAATATTGCAGAAAGCAAAAAATGGATAAAGAAGTTGTGGTACTTACGTACAATGCAATATCACTCAGCAATGAAATCTATGTCATCAGGCCCGTAGCAGCATAATGAGTGGATTCAGATATGATGATTCTAACTGAAATAAGTCACACAGAAAAAGAAACATCATAAGATATCACTAATACACGGAATGTAAACTTGCTACACAGGAACAGAGTTACAAAACAGAATAAGGTCTCAAATTTAGAAAACCAACTTATGCTTGCTTAAGGGGAAAGGTGAGTTGGGGTGCTGCATAAAACCAGAGATTGAAATGAGCACAGATAAAGTTCCTTAAGCCAAATATGGAATAGACAAGAGCTACTCCTTGCTCAACGAGATGGACTCAACACCCCATATTAAACGCCTAAGAATGTACCTGACTAGTAAGTATCTTAAAACCTATGGATTGCTATGTCTCCAAAAGAGAATCAAGCGTGTGTACAGGGGCATAAACGCAGCAGTGATAGGATTGGAGAGGTTCGGTGAGCAAATGAAGACCCTTTGAAGTCATATTGCATGGTACCTATTCGACGGGTCTCAACTCTCCAGGTTTAAGGGATTCTTCCTTCAGCTAAAACACGCATGTGGAACCCAGAGTATGATCAACCGTGTGATCTGGAGATGTGTTCAAATATGTCTCAGTTCCCGTCCCCTGGTTCTCGGGTGCAACATTCCAGATGCTTTACTAACACTCTCCCGACTTGGAGAGTCAGTGCCTTTAACCTCCTGTTTGACCAAGCTTGCAATTTCTGTGGAAGATGAACAGGAATAGTGAGGACCAATGAGAGACTAGTTGGAGGTGTCTGGACAGGCAAATTTAACTCTCATTTCCCACCAGGAAGAGGAATTAACCAAAGGCTCAGCATCCCGTGCCAGAACCAGATTAGGGCCTGAAGCAATCCTGCAGTGTTGCGGGCAGCTCAAAAGAAAGCGAATTGAAGAAAGGAGCTCAGGGGCACTGTAATTCACAAACCTGCAGAGTTATAAATGACAGCCATCGTCCAAAAATATACTGAAGTAAGGCTGCCAAGAGGACTTGAAAGCGGGGCAAAATTGCAGGAAACCGATTTCAGGAGGTCGACAGGAATTGCATTTAAAGCATAGGAAAAGAGGCAGAACGTCCACAATGATGCACTTGAACAGAAAGGGCGTATGCGTTTTTTCCTGAATATATTCAGGAAAAAACGCATATGCCCTTTTTGGCCAACCAAGCAAGCTTGCAAAGGAAATCTGCACTACAATGAAGTCTCACTTCCCCCTGGTAAAAAGGGCCATCTGAAAAAAGTGTAAAATCCACAAAGGCAGTACAGGCCATGGAGAACTGGGAGCCTGGTTATGCTGATGAGTGGGATGTAAATTGCCAACAGCCACTCGGGAGAAGTGTATGGTGTTTCCTGAAACATCTAAAAAACAAAGCAACAGAGCCTAGGGCACTTCCACTTATGGTGCTATAGCTTAGGGAAATTAAAATCAAAAAGACACAGCCACCCCAAAGTTTGGGACGGCTCTGTTTACAAGAACCTCGTTTACGGGACAAGTTCAATATTGCAGAAAGCGAAAAATGGATAAAGAAGTTGTGGTACATACGTACAATGCAATATCACTCAGCAATGACATCTATGTCATCAGGCCCGTAGCAGCATAATGAGTGGATTCAGGTATGATGATTCTAACTGAAATAAGTCACACAGAAAAAGAAACATCATAAGATATCACTAATACACGGAATGTAAACTTGCTACAAAGGAACTGAATTACAAAACAGAATAAGTTCTCAAATTTAGAAAACCAACTTATGCTTGCTTAAGGGGAAAGGTGAGTTGGGGTGCTGCATAAAACCAGAGATTGAAATGAGCACAGATAATGTTCCTTAAGCCAAATATGGAATAGACAAGAGATACTCCTTGCTCAACGAAATGGACTCAACACCCCATATTAAACGCCTAAGAATGTACCTGACTAGTAAGTATCTTAAAACCTATGGATTGTTATGTCTGCGAATGAGTATCAAGCATGTGTACAGGGGCATAAAAGCAGCACTGATAGGATTGGAGAGGTTCAGTGAGCAAATGAAGACCCTTTGAAGTCATATTGCATGGTACCCATTCCACGGATCTCAACTCTCCAGGTTTAAGGGATTCTTCCTTCAGCTAAAACACGCATGTGGAACCCAGAGTATGATCAACCGTGTGATCGGGAGACGTGTGCCAATATATCTCAGTTCTCGTCCCCTGGTACTCGGGTGTAACATTCCAGACACTTTACTAACACTCTCCCGACTTGGAGAGTCAGTGCCTTTAACGTCCTTTTTGGCCCAGTTTGCAATTTCTGCGGAAGATGTACAGGAATAGGGAGAACCAATGAGAGACTAGCTGGAGGTGTCTGGACGGGCAAATTTAACTCTCATTTCCCACCAGGAAGAGGAATTAACCAAAGGCTCAGCGTGCCGTGCCGGAACCAGACTAGGGCCTGAAGCAATCCTGCGGTGTTGCGGCCAGCTCACAAGAAAGCGAGTTGAAGAAAGGAGCTCAGGGGCACTGTAATTCACAAACCTGCAGAGTTATAAATGACAGCTATCGTCCAAAAATATACTGAAGTAAGGCTGCCAAGAGGACTTGAAAGCGGGGCAGAATTGCAGGAAACCGATTTCAGGAGGTAGACTGGAATTGCATTTAAAGCATAGGAAAAGAGGAAGAACGTCCACAATGATGCACTTGGCCAAAAATGTCTTATGCGTTTTTTCCTGAATATATTCAGGAAAAAACGCATACGCCATTTTTGGCCAACCAAGCAAGCTTGCAAAGGAAATCTGCACTACAATGAAGTCTCACTTCCCCCCAGTCAAAAGGTTCTTCTGAAAAAAGTATAAAATCCAGAAAGGCAGGACAGGCCATGGAGAACTGGGAGCCCTGTTATGCTGATGGGCGGGATGTAAATTGCCAACAGCCACTCGGGAGAAGTGTATGGTGTTTCCTGAAACATCTAAAAAACAAAGCAACAGAGCCTAGGTCAATTCCACTTATGGTCCTATAGCTTAGGGAAATTAAAATCAAAAAGACACAGCCACCCCAAAGTTTGAGATGGCTCTGTTTACAAGAACCTCGTTTATGGTACAAGTTCAATATCGCAGAAAGCGAAAAATGGATAAAGCAGTTGTGGCACTTACGTACAATGCAATATCACTCAGCAATGAAATCTATGTCAACAGGCCTGTAGCAGAAAATGAGTGGGTTCAGGTATGATGATTCTAACTGAAATAAGTCACACAGAAAAAGAAACATCATAAGATATCACTAATACACGGAATGTAAACTTGGCTACACAGGAACTGGATTACAAAACAGAACAGGGTCTCAAATTTAGAAAACCAACTTATGCTTGCTTAAGGGGAAAGGTGAGTTGGGGTGCTGCATAAAACCAGAGATTGAAATGAGCACAGATAAAGTTCCTTAAGCCAAATATGGAATAGACAAGTGCTACTCCTTGTTCAATGAAATGGACTCAACACCCCATATTAAACGCCTAAGAATGTACCTGACTAGTAAGTATCTTAAAACCTATGGATTGCTATGTCTCCGAAAGAGAATCAATCATGTGTACAGGGGCATAAACGCAGCAGTGATAGGATTGGAGAGGTTCGGTGAGCAAACGAAGACCCTTTGAAATCATATTGCATGGTACCCATTCCACGGGTCTCAACTCTCCAGGTTTAAGGGATTCTTCCTTCAGCTAAAACATGCATGTGGAACCCAGAGTATGATCAACCGTGTGATCGGGAGACGTGTGCCAATATATCTCAGTTCTCGTCCCCTGGTACTTGGGTGCAACATTCCAGACACTTTACTAACACTCTCCCGACTTGGAGAGTCAGTGCCTTTAACGTCCTGTTTGGCCCAGTTTGCAATTTCTGCGGAATATGAACACGAATAGGGAGAACCAATGAGAGACTAGCTGGAGGTGTCTGGACGGGCAAATTTAACTCTCATTTCCCACCAGGAAGAGGAATTAACCAAAGTCTCAGCGTGCCGTGGGGAACCAGATTAGGGCCTGAAGCAATCCTGCGGTGTTGCGGCCAGCTCACAAGAAAGCGAGTTGAAGAAAGGAGCTCAGGGGCACTGTAATTCACAAACCTTCAGAGTTATAAATGACAGCTATCGTCCAAAAATATACTGAAGTAAGGCTGCCAAGAGGACTTGAACGTGGGGCAGAATTGCAGGAAACCGATATCAGGAGTGAGACTGGAATTGCATTTCAAGCATAGGAAAAGAGGAAGAACGTCCACAATGATGCACTTGGCCAAAAAGGGCGTATGCATTTTTTCCTGAATATATTCAGGAAAAAACGCATACGCCCTTTTTGGACAACCAAGCAAGCTTGCAAAGGAAATCTGCACTACAATTAAGTCTCACTTCCCCACGGTCAAAAGGGCCATCTGAAAAAAGTGTAAAATCCAGAAAGGCAGGACAGGCCATGGAGAACTGGGAGCCTTGTTATGCTGATGGGCAGGTTGTAAATTGCCAACAGCCACTCGGGAGAAGTGTATGGTGTTTCCTGAAACATCTAAAAAACAAAGCAACAGAGCCTAGGTCAATTCCACTTATGGTCCTATAGCTTAGGGAAATTAAAATCAAAAAGACACAGACACCCCAAAGTTTGGGACGGCTCTGTTTACAAGAACCTCTTTTACGGTACAAGTTCAATATCGCAGAAAGCGCAAAATGGATAACGAAGTTGTGGTACTTACGTACAATGCAATATCACTCAGCAATGAAATCTATGTCAACAGGCCTGTAGCAGAAAATGAGTGGGCTCAGGTATGATGATTCTAACTGAAATAAGTCACACAGAAAAAGAAACAACATAAGATATCACTAATACACGGAATGTAAACTTGGCTACACAGGAACTGGATTACAAAAGAGAACAGGGTCTCAAATTTAGAAAAACAACTTATGCTTGCTTAAGGGGAAATGTGAGTTGGGGTGCTGCATAAAACCAGAGATTGAAATGAGCACAGATAAAGTTCCTTAAGCCAAATATGTAATAGACAAGAGCTACTCCTTGCTCAACGAAATGGACTCAACACCCCATATTAAACGCCTAAGAATGTACCTGACTAGTAAGTATCTTAAAACCTATGGATTGCTATGTCTCCGAAAGAGAATCAAGCATGTGTAAAGGGGCATAAACGCAGCAGTGATAGGATTTGAGAGGTTCGGTGAGCAAAGAATGACCCTTTGAAGTCATATTACATGCTACCCATTACAAGGGTCTCAACTCTCCAGGTTTAAGGGATTCTTCCTTCAGCTGAAACATGCATGTGGAACCCAGAGTATGATCAACCGTGTGATCAGGAGACGTTTTCAAATATGTCTCAGTTTTCGTCCACTGGTACTCGGGTGCAACATTCCAGACGCTTTACTAACACTCTCCTGACTTGGAGAGTCAGTGCCTTTAACCTCCTGTTTGGCCCAGATTGCAATTTCTGCAGAAGATGAACAGGAATAGGTAGGAGCAATGAGAGACTAGCTGGAGGTGTCTGGACGGGCAAATTTAACTCTCATTTCCCACCAGGAAGAGGAATTAACCAAAGGCTCAGTGTGCCGTGCCGGAACCACATTAGGGCCTGAAGCAATCCTGCGGTGTTGTGGCCCGCTCACAAGAAAGCGAGTTGAAGAAAGGAGCTCAGGGGCACTGTAATTCACAAACCTGCAGAGTTATAAATGACAGCTATCGTCGAAAAATATACTGAAGTAAGGCTGCCAAGAGGACTTGAAAGCGGGGCAGAATTGCAGGAAACCGATTTCAGGAGGGAGACTGGAATTGCATTTAAAGCATAGGAAAAGAGGAAGAACGTCCAAAATGATGCACTTGGCCAAAAATGTCGTATGCGTTTTTTCCTGAATATATTCAGGAAAAAACGCATACACCATTTTTGGCTAACCAAGCAAGCTTGCAAAGGAAATCTGCACTACAATGAAGTCTCACTTCCCCCCGGTCAAAAGGGCCATCTGAAAAAAGTGTAAAAAGGAGAAAGGCAGGAGAGTCCATGGAGAACTGGGAGCCTTGTTATGCTGATGGGCGGGATGTAAATTGCCAACAGCCACTCGAGAGAAGTGTATGGTGTTTCCTGAAACATCTAAAAAACAAAGCAACGGAGCCTAGGGCACTTCCACTTATAGTCCTATAGCTTAGGGAAATTAAAATCAAAAAGACACAGCCTCCCCAAAGTTTGGGACGGCTCTGTTTACAAGAACATCGTTTACGGTACAAGTTCAATATCGCAGAAAGTGAAAAATGGATAAAGAATTTGTGGTAGTTACGTACAATGCAATATCACTCAGCAATGAAATCTACGTCATCAGGCCCGTAACAGCATAGAGTGGATTCAGGTGTGATGATTCTAACTGAAATAAGTCACACAGAAAAACAAACATCATAAGATATCACTAATACACGGAATGTAGAATTGGCTAGACAGGTACTGGATTAAAAAACAGAACAGGGTCTCAAATTTAGAAAACCAACTTATGCTTGCTTAAGGGGAAAGGTGAGTTCGGGTGCTGCATAAAACCAGAGATTGAAATGAGCACAGATAAAGTTCCTTAAGCCAAATATGTAATAGACAAGAGCTACTACTTGCTCAACAAAATGTACTCAACACCGCATATTAAACGCCTAAGAATGTACCTGACTAGTAAGTATCTTAAAACCTATGGATTGCTATGTCTCTGAAAGAGAATCAAGCGTGTGTACAGGGACATAAACGCAGAAGTGTTAGGATTGGAGAGGTTCGGTGAGCAAATGAAGACCCTTTGAAGTCATATTGCATGGTACCCATTCCACGGGTCTCAACTCTCCAACTTTAAGGGAATCTTCCTTCAGCTGAAACATGCATGTGGAACCCAGAGTATGATCAACCGTGTTATCGGGAGACGTGTTCCAATATGTCTCAGTTCTCGTCCCCTGGTACTCGGGTGCAACATTCCAGACGCTTTACTAACACTCTCCCGACTTGGAGAGTCAGTGCCTTTAACCTCCTGTTTGGCCCAGTTTGCAATTTCTGCAGAAGATGAACAGGAATAGGGAGAACCAATGAGAGACTAGCTGGAGGTGTCTGGACGGGCAAATTTAACTCTCATTTCCCACCAGGAAGAGGAATTAACCAAAGGCTCAGCGTGCCGTGCCGGAACAAGATTAGGGCCTGAAGCAATCCTGCGGTGTTGCGGCCAGCTCACAAGAAAGCGAGTTGAAGAAAGGAGCTCAGGGGCCCTGTAATTCACAAACCTGCAGAATTATAAATGACAGCTATCGTCCAAAAATATACTGAAGTAAGGCTGCCAAGAGGACTTGAAAGCGGGGCAGAATTGCAGAAAAGAGATTTCAGGAGGTAGACTGGAATTGCATTTAAAGCATAGGAAAAGAGGCAGAACGTCCACAATGATGCACTTGGACAAACAGGGCGTATGCGTTTTTTCCTGAATATATTCACTCGGGAGAAGTGTATGGTGTTTCCTGAAACATCTAAAAAAGAAAGCAACAGAGCCTAGGTCAATTCCACTTATGGTCCTATAGCTTAGGGAAATTAAAATCAAAAAGACACAGCCACCCCAAAGTTTGGGATGGCTCTGTTTACAAGAACCTCGTTTATGGTACAAGTTCAATATCGCAGAAAGCGAAAAATGGATAAAGCAGTTGTGGTACTTACGTACAATGCAATATCACTCAGCAATGAAATCTATGTCAACAGGCCTGTAGCAGAAAATGAGTGGGTTCAGGTATGATGATTCTAACTGAAATAAGTCACACAGAAAAAGAAACATCATAAGATATCACTAATACACGGAATGTAAACTTGGCTACACAGGAACTGGATTACAAAACAGAACAGGGTCTCAAATTTAGAAAACCAACTTATGCTTGCTTAAGGGGAAGGTGAGTTTGGGCGCTGCATAAAACCAGAGATTGAAATGAGCACAGATAAAGTTCCTTAAGCCAAATATGGAATAGACAAGTGCTACACCTTGTTCAATGAAATGGACTCAACACCCCATATTAAACGCCTAAGAATGTACCTGACTAGTAAGTATCTTAAAACCTATGGATCACTATGTCTCCGAAAGAGAATCAAGCATGTGTACAGGGATATAAACGCAGCAGTGATAGGATTGGAGAGGTTCGGTGAGCAAACGAAGACCCTTTGAAATCATATTGCATGGTACCCATTCCACGGGTCTCAACTCTCCAGGTTTAAGGGATTCTTCCTTCAGCTAAAACATGCATGTGGAACCCAGAGTATGATCAACCATGTGATCGGGAGACGTGTGCCAATATATCTCAGTTCTCGTCCCCTGGTACTCGGGTGTAACATTCCAGACACTTTACTAACACTCTCCCGACTTGGAGAGTCAGTGCCTTTAACGTCCTGTTTGGCCCAGTTTGCAATTTCTGCGGAAGATGAACAGGAATAGGGAGAACCAATGAGAGACTAGCTGGAGGTGTCTGGACGGGCAAATTTAACTCTCATTTCCCACCAGGAAGAGGAATTAACCAAAGGCTCAGCGTGCCGTGCCGGAACCAGATTAGGGCCTGAAGCAATCCTGCAGTGCTGCGGCCAGCTCACAAGAAAGCGAGTTGAAGAAAGGAGCTCAGGGCCCCTGTAATTCACAAACCTGCAGAATTATAAATGACAGCTATCGTCCAAAAATATACTCAAGTAAGGCTGCCAAGAGGACTTGAAAGCGGGGCAGAATTGCAGAAAACCGATTTCAGGAGGTAGACTGGAATTGCATTTAAAGCATAGGAAAAGAGGCAGAACGTCCACAATGATGCACTTGGACAAAAAGGGCGTATCCGTTTTTTCCTGAATATATACACTCGGGAGAAGTGTATGGTGTTTCCTGAAACATCTAAAAAAGAAAGCAACAGAGCCTAGGGCACTTCCACTTATGGTCCTATAGCTTAGGGAAATTAAAATCAAAAAGACACAGCCACCCAAATATTTGGGACGGCTCTGTTTACAAGAACCTCGTTTATGGTACAAGTTCAATATCGCAGAAAGTGAAAAATGGATAAAGAAGTTGTGGTACTTACGTACAATGCAATACCACTCAGCAATGAAATCTATGTCAACACGCCTGTAGCACAAAATGAGTGGGTTCAGGTATGATGATTCTAACTGAAATAAGTCACACAGAAAAAGAAACATCATAAGATATCACTAATACACGGAATGTAAACTTGGCTACACAGAAACTGAATTACAAAACAGAACAGGGTCTCAAATTTAGAAAACCAACTTATGCTTGCTTAAGGGGAAAGGTGAGTTGGGGTGCTACATAAAACCAGAGATTGAAATGAGCACAGATAAAGTTCCTTAAGCCAAATATGGAATAGACAAGAGCTACTCCTTGCTCAACGAAATGGACTCAACACCCCATATTAAACGCCGAAGAATGTACCTGACTAGTAAGTATCTTAAACCCTATGGATTGCTATGTCTCTGAAAGAGAATCAAGCGTGTGTACAGGGGCATAAACGCAGCAGTGATAGGATTGGAGAGGTTCGGTGAGCAAATGAAGACCCTTTGAAGTCATATTGCATGGTACCCATTCCACGGGTCTCAACTCTCCAGGTTTAAGGGATTCTTCCTTCAGCTAAATCATGCATGTGGAACCCAGAGTATGATCAACCGTGTGATCGGGAGACGTGTTCCAATATGTCTCAGTTCTCGTCCCCTGGTACTCGTGTGCAACATTCCAGACGCTTTACTAACACTCTCCCGACTTGGAGAGTCAGTGCCTTTAACCTCCTGTTTGGCCCAGTTTGCAATTTCTGCGGAAGATGAACAGGAATAGGGAGAACCAATGAGAGACTAGCTGGAGGTGTCTGGACGGGCAAATTTAACTCTCATTTCCCACCAGGAAGAGGAATTAACCAAAGGCTCAGCGTGCCGTGCCGGAATCAGATTAGGGCCTGAAGCAATCCTGCGGTGTTGCGGCCAGCTCACAAGAAAGCGAGTTGAAGAGAGGAGCTCAGGGGCACTGTAATTCACAAACCTGCAGAGTTATAAATGACAGCTATCGTCCAAAAATATACTGAAGTAAGGCTGCCAAGAGGACTTGAAAGTGGGGCAGAACTGCAGGAAACAGATTTTAGGAGGTAGACTGGAATTGCATTTAAAGCATAGGAAAAGAGTCAAAACGTCGACAATGATGCACTTGGCCAAAAAGGGCGTATGCGTTTTTTCCTGAATATATTCAGGAAAAAACGCATACGCCCTTTTTGGCCAACCAAGCAAGCTTGCAAAGGAAATCTGCACTGCAATGAAGTCTCACTTCCCCCCGGTCAAAAGGGCCAACTGAAAAAAGTGTAAAATCCAGAAAGGCAGGACAGGCCATGGAGAACTGGGAGCCTTGTTTTGCTGATGGGCGGGATGTATATTGCCAACAGCCACTCGGGAGAAGTGTATGGTGTTTCCTGAAACATCTAAAAAACAAAGCAACAGAGCCTAGGGCACTTCCACTTATGGCCCTATAGCTTAGGGAAATTAAAATCAAAAAGACACAGCCACCCCAAAGTTTGGGACGGCTCTGTTTACAAGAAACTCGTTTACGGGACAAGTTCAATATCACAGAAAATGAAAAATGGATAAAGAAGTTGTGGGACTTACGTACAATGCAATATCACTCAGCAATGAAATCTATGTCATCAGGCGCATAGCAGCATAATGAGTGGATTCAGGTATGATGATTCTAACTGAAATAAGTCACACAGAAAAAGAAACATCATAAGATATCACTAATACACGGAATGTAAACTTGGCTACACAGGAACTGGATTACAAAACAGAACAGGGTCTCAAATTTAGAAAACCAACTTATGCTTGCTTAAGGGGAAAGGTGAGTTGGGGTGCTGCATAAAACCAGAGACTGCAATGAGCACAGATAAACTTCCTTAAGCCAAATATGTAATAGACAAGAGCTACTCCTTGCTCAACGAAATGGACTAAACACCCCATATTAAACGCCTAAGAATGTAACTGACTAGTAAGTATCATAAAACCTATGGATCACTATGTCTCCGAAAGAGAATCAAGCGTGTGTACAGGGGCATAAACGCAGCAGTGATAGGATTGGAGAGGTTCGGTGAGCAAATGAAGACCGTTTGAAGTCATATTGCATGGGACCCATTCCACGGGTCTCAACTCTCCAGGTTTAAGGGATTCTTCCTTCAGCTAAATCATGCATGTGGAACCCAGAGTATGATCAACCGTGTGATCGGGAGACGTGTTCCAATATGTCTCAGTTCTCGTCCCCTGGTACTCGGGTGCAACATTGCAGACGCTTTACTAACACTCTCCCGACTTGGAGAGTCAGTGCCTTTAACCTCCTGTTTGGCCCAGTTTGCAATTTCTGCGGAAGATGAACAGGAATAGGGAGAACCAATGAGAGACTAGCTGGAGGTGTCTGGACGGGCAAATTTAACTCTCATTTCCCACCAGGAAGAGGAATTAACCAAAGGCTGAGTGTGCCGTGCCGGAACCAGATTAGGGCCTGAAGCAATCCTGCGGTGTTGTGGCCCGCTCACAAGAAAGCGAGTTGAAGAAAGGAGCTCAGGGGCACTGTAATTCACAAACCTGCAGAGTTATAAATGACAGCTATCGTCGAAAAATATACTGAAGTAAGGCTGCCAAGAGGACTTGAAAGCGGGGCAGAATTGCAGGAAACCGATTTCAGGAGGGGGACTGGAATTGCATTTAAAGCATAGGAAAAGAGGAAGAACGTCCAAAATGATGCACTTGGCCAAAAATGTCGTATGCGTTTTTTCCTGAATATATTCAGGAAAAAACGCATACACCATTTTTGGCTAACCAAGCAAGCTTGCAAAGGAAATCTGCACTACAATGAAGTCTCACTTCCCCCCGGTCAAAAGGGCCATCTGAAAAAAGTGTAAAAAGGAGAAAGGCAGGAGAGTCCATGGAGAACTGGGAGCCTTGTTATGCTGATGGGCGGGATGTAAATTGCCAACAGCCACTGGAGAGAAGTGTATGGTGTTTCCTGAAACATATAAAAAACAAAGCAACGGAGCCTAGGGCACTTCCACTTATAGTCCTATAGCTTAGGGAAATTAAAATCAAAAAGACACAGCCTCCCCAAAGTTTGGGACGGCTCTCTTTACAAGAACATCGTTTACGGTACAAGTTCAATATCGCAGAAAGTGAAAAATGGATAAAGAATTTGTGGTAGTTACGTACAATGCAATATCACTCAGCAATGAAATCTACGTCATCAGGCCCGTAACAGCATAGAGTGGATTCAGGTGTGATGATTCTAACTGAAATAAGTCACACAGAAAAAGAAACATCATAAGATATCACTAATACACGGAATGTAGAATTGGCTAGACAGGTACTGGATTAAAAAACAGAACATGGTCTCAAATTTAGAAAACCAACTTATGCTTGCTTAAGGGGAAAGGTGAGTTCGGGTGCTGCATAAAACCAGAGATTGAAATGAGCACAGATAAAGTTCCTTAAGCCAAATATGTAATAGACAAGAGCTACTACTTGCTCAACAAAATGTACTCAACACCGCATATTAAACGCCTAAGAATGTACCTGACTAGTAAGTATCTTAAAACCTATGGATTGCTATGTCTCTGAAAGAGAATCAAGCGTGTGTACAGGGACATAAACGCAGAAGTGTTAGGATTGGAGAGGTTCGGTGAGCAAATGAAGACCCTTTGAAGTCATATTGCATGGTACCCATTCCACGGGTCTCAACTCTCCAACTTTAAGGGAATCTTCCTTCAGCTGAAACATGCATGTGGAACCCAGAGTATGATCAACCGTGTTATCGGGAGACGTGTTCCAATATGTCTCAGTTCTCGTCCCCTGGTACTCGGGTGCAACATTCCAGACGCTTTACTAACACTCTCCCGACTTGGAGAGTCAGTGCCTTTAACCTCCTGTTTGGCCCAGTTTGCAATTTCTGCAGAAGATGAACAGGAATAGGGAGAACCAATGAGAGACTAGCTGGAGGTGTCTGGACGGGCAAATTTAACTCTCATTTCCCACCAGGAAGAGGAATTAACCAAAGGCTCAGCGTGCCGTGCCGGAACAAGATTAGGGCCTGAAGCAATCCTGCGGTGTTGCGGCCAGCTCACAAGAAAGCGAGTTGAAGAAAGGAGCTCAGGGGCCCTGTAATTCACAAACCTGCAGAATTATAAATGACAGCTATCGTCCAAAAATATACTGAAGTAAGGCTGCCAAGAGGACTTGAAAGCGGGGCAGAATTGCAGAAAAGAGATTTCAGGAGGTAGACTGGAATTGCATTTAAAGCATAGGAAAAGAGGCAGAACGTCCACAATGATGCACTTGGACAAACAGGGCGTATGCGTTTTTTCCTGAATATATTCACTCGGGAGAAGTGTATGGTGTTTCCTGAAACATCTAAAAAAGAAAGCAACAGAGCCTAGGTCAATTCCACTTATGGTCCTATAGCTTAGGGAAATTAAAATCAAAAAGACACAGCCACCCCAAAGTTTGGGATGGCTCTGTTTACAAGAACCTCGTTTATGGTACAAGTTCAATATCGCAGAAAGCGAAAAATGGATAAAGCAGTTGTGGTACTTACGTACAATGCAATATCACTCAGCAATGAAATCTATGTCAACAGGCCTGTAGCAGAAAATGAGTGGGTTCAGGTATGATGATTCTAACTGAAATAAGTCACACAGAAAAAGAAACATCATAAGATATCACTAATACACGGAATGTAAACTTGGCTACACAGGAACTGGATTACAAAACAGAACAGGGTCTCAAATTTAGAAAACCAACTTATGCTTGCTTAAGGGGAAGGTGAGTTTGGGCGCTGCATAAAACCAGAGATTGAAATGAGCACAGATAAAGTTCCTTAAGCCAAATATGGAATAGACAAGTGCTACACCTTGTTCAATGAAATGGACTCAACACCCCATATTAAACGCCTAAGAATGTACCTGACTAGTAAGTATCTTAAAACCTATGGATCACTATGTCTCCGAAAGAGAATCAAGCATGTGTACAGGGATATAAACGCAGCAGTGATAGGATTGGAGAGGTTCGGTGAGCAAACGAAGACCCTTTGAAATCATATTGCATGGTACCCATTCCACGGGTCTCAACTCTCCAGGTTTAAGGGATTCTTCCTTCAGCTAAAACATGCATGTGGAACCCAGAGTATGATCAACCATGTGATCGGGAGACGTGTGCCAATATATCTCAGTTCTCGTCCCCTGGTACTCGGGTGTAACATTCCAGACACTTTACTAACACTCTCCCGACTTGGAGAGTCAGTGCCTTTAACGTCCTGTTTGGCCCAGTTTGCAATTTCTGCGGAAGATGAACAGGAATAGGGAGAACCAATGAGAGACTAGCTGGAGGTGTCTGGACGGGCAAATTTAACTCTCATTTCCCACCAGGAAGAGGAATTAACCAAAGGCTCAGCGTGCCGTGCCGGAACCAGATTAGGGCCTGAAGCAATCCTGCAGTGCTGCGGCCAGCTCACAAGAAAGCGAGTTGAAGAAAGGAGCTCAGGGCCCCTGTAATTCACAAACCTGCAGAATTATAAATGACAGCTATCGTCCAAAAATATACTCAAGTAAGGCTGCCAAGAGGACTTGAAAGCGGGGCAGAATTGCAGAAAACCGATTTCAGGAGGTAGACTGGAATTGCATTTAAAGCATAGGAAAAGAGGCAGAACGTCCACAATGATGCACTTGGACAAAAAGGGCGTATCCGTTTTTTCCTGAATATATACACTCGGGAGAAGTGTATGGTGTTTCCTGAAACATCTAAAAAAGAAAGCAACAGAGCCTAGGGCACTTCCACTTATGGTCCTATAGCTTAGGGAAATTAAAATCAAAAAGACACAGCCACCCAAATATTTGGGACGGCTCTGTTTACAAGAACCTCGTTTATGGTACAAGTTCAATATCGCAGAAAGTGAAAAATGGATAAAGAAGTTGTGGTACTTACGTACAATGCAATACCACTCAGCAATGAAATCTATGTCAACACGCCTGTAGCACAAAATGAGTGGGTTCAGGTATGATGATTCTAACTGAAATAAGTCACACAGAAAAAGAAACATCATAAGATATCACTAATACACGGAATGTAAACTTGGCTACACAGAAACTGAATTACAAAACAGAACAGGGTCTCAAATTTAGAAAACCAACTTATGCTTGCTTAAGGGGAAAGGTGAGTTGGGGTGCTACATAAAACCAGAGATTGAAATGAGCACAGATAAAGTTCCTTAAGCCAAATATGGAATAGACAAGAGCTACTCCTTGCTCAACGAAATGGACTCAACACCCCATATTAAACGCCGAAGAATGTACCTGACTAGTAAGTATCTTAAACCCTATGGATTGCTATGTCTCTGAAAGAGAATCAAGCGTGTGTACAGGGGCATAAACGCAGCAGTGATAGGATTGGAGAGGTTCGGTGAGCAAATGAAGACCCTTTGAAGTCATATTGCATGGTACCCATTCCACGGGTCTCAACTCTCCAGGTTTAAGGGATTCTTCCTTCAGCTAAATCATGCATGTGGAACCCAGAGTATGATCAACCGTGTGATCGGGAGACGTGTTCCAATATGTCTCAGTTCTCGTCCCCTGGTACTCGTGTGCAACATTCCAGACGCTTTACTAACACTCTCCCGACTTGGAGAGTCAGTGCCTTTAACCTCCTGTTTGGCCCAGTTTGCAATTTCTGCGGAAGATGAACAGGAATAGGGAGAACCAATGAGAGACTAGCTGGAGGTGTCTGGACGGGCAAATTTAACTCTCATTTCCCACCAGGAAGAGGAATTAACCAAAGGCTCAGCGTGCCGTGCCGGAATCAGATTAGGGCCTGAAGCAATCCTGCGGTGTTGCGGCCAGCTCACAAGAAAGCGAGTTGAAGAGAGGAGCTCAGGGGCACTGTAATTCACAAACCTGCAGAGTTATAAATGACAGCTATCGTCCAAAAATATACTGAAGTAAGGCTGCCAAGAGGACTTGAAAGTGGGGCAGAACTGCAGGAAACCGATTTTAGGAGGTAGACTGGAATTGCATTTAAAGCATAGGAAAAGAGTCAAAACGTCGACAATGATGCACTTGGCCAAAAAGGGCGTATGCGTTTTTTTCCTGAATATATTCAGGAAAAAAACGCATACGCCCTTTTTGGCCAACCAAGCAAGCTTGCAAAGGAAATCTGCACTGCAATGAAGTCTCACTTCCCCCCGGTCAAAAGGGCCAACTGAAAAAAGTGTAAAATCCAGAAAGGCAGGACAGGCCATGGAGAACTGGGAGCCTTGTTTTGCTGATGGGCGGGATGTATATTGCCAACAGCCACTCGGGAGAAGTGTATGGTGTTTCCTGAAACATCTAAAAAACAAAGCAACAGAGCCTAGGGCACTTCCACTTATGGTCCTATAGCTTAGGGAAATTAAAATCAAAAAGACACAGCCACCCCAAAGTTTGGGACGGCTCTGTTTACAAGAACCTCGTTTACGGTACAAGTTCAATATCACAGAAAGTGAAAAATGGATAAAGAATTTGTGGTACTTACGTACAATGCAATATCACTCAGCAATGACATCTATGTCAACAGGCCCGTAGCAGAAAATGAGTGGGTTCAGGTATGATGATTCTAACTGAAATAAGTCACACAGAAAAAGAAACATCATAAGATATCACTAATACACGGAATGTAAACTTGGCTACACAGGAACTGGATTACAAAACAGAACAGGGTCTCAAATTTAGAAAACCAACTTATGCTTGCTTAAGGGGAAAGGTGAGTTCGGGTGCTGCATAAAACCAGAGATTGAAATGAGCACAGATAAAGTTCCTTAAGCCAAATATGTAATAGACAAGAGCTGCTCCTTGCTCAACGAAATGGACTCAAAACCCCATATTAAACGCCTAATAATGTACCTGACTAGTAAGTATCTTAAAACCTATGGATTGCTATGTCTCCAAAAGAGAATCAAGCGTGAGAACAGGGGCATAAACGCAGCAGTGATAGGATTGGAGAGGTTCGGTGAGCAAATGAAGACCCTTTGAAGTCATATTGCATGGTACCCATTCCACGGGTCTCAACTCTCCAGGTTTAAGGGATTCTTCCTTTAGCTAATACATGCATGTGGAACCCAGAGTATGATCAACCATGTGTTTGGGAGACGTGTTGAAATATGTCTTAGTTCTCGTCCCCTGGTACTCGGGTGCAACATTCCAGACGCTTTACTAACACTCTCCCGACTTGGAGAGTCAGTGCTTTTAACCTCCTGTTTGGCCCAGTTTGCAAATTCCGCGGAAGATGAACAGGAATAGGGAGAACCAATGAGAGACTAGCTGGAGGTCTCTGGACGGGCAAATTTAACTCTCATTTCCCACCAGGAAGAGGAATTAAGCAAAGGCTCAGCGTGCCGTGCCGGAACAAGATTAAGGCCTGAAGCAATACTGCGGTGTTGCGGCCAGCTCACAAGAAAGCGAGTTGAAGAAAGGAGCTCAGGGGCACTGTAATTCACAAACCTGCAGAGTTATAAATGACAGCTATCGCCCAAAAATATACTGAAGTAAGCCTGACAAGAGGACTTGAATGCGGGGCCAAATTGCAGGAAACCAATTTCAGGAGGTAGACTGGAATTGCATTTAAAGCATAGGAAAGGAGGCAGAACGTCCACAATGATGCACTTGGACAAAAAGGGCATATGCGTTTTTTCCTGAATATATTGAGGAAAAAACGCATATGCCCTTTTTGGCCATCCAAGCACGCTTGCAAAGGAAATCTGCACTACAATGAAGTCTCACTTCCCCCCGGTCAAAAGGGCCATCTGAAAAAAGTGTAAAATCCAGAAAGGCAGGACAGGCCATGGAGAACTGGGAGCCTTGTTATGCTGATGAGCAGGATATAAATTGCCAACAGCCACTGGGGAGAAGTGTATGGTGTTTCCTGAAACATCTAAAAAACAAAGCAACAGAGCCTAGGGCACTTCCACTTATGGTCCTATAGCTTAGGGAAATTAAAATCAAAAAGACACACCCACCCCAAAGTTTGGGACGGCTCTGTTTACAAGAACCTCCTTTACTTTACAAGCTCAATATCGCAGAAAGCAAAAAATGGAGAAAGAAGTTTTGGTACTTACGTACAATGCAATATCACTCAGCAATGAAATCTATGTCATCAGGCCCGTAGCAGCATAATGAGTGGATTCAGGTATGATGATTCCAACTGAAATAAGTCACACAGAAAAAGAAACATCATAAGATATCACTAATACACGGAATGTAAACTAAGCTACACAGGAACTGAATTACAAAACACAACAGGGCCTCAAATGTAGAAAACCACCTTATGCTTGCTTAAGGGGAAAGGTGAGTTGGGGTGCTGCAAAAAACCAGAGATTCAAATGAGCACAGATAAATTTCCTTAAGCCAAATATGTAATACACAAGAGCTACTCCTTGCTCAATGAAATGGACTCACAACCCCATATTAAACGCCGAAGAATGTACCTGACTAGTAAGTATCTTAAAACCTATGCATCGCTATGTCTCCGAAAGAGAATCAAGCGTGTGTACAGGGGCATAAATGCAGAAATGATAGGACTGGAGAGTTTCGGTGAGCAAATGAAGACCCTTTGAAGTCATATTGCATGGGACCCATTCCACGGGTCTCAACTCTCCAGGTTTAAGGGATTCTTCCTTCAGCTAAATCATGCATGTGGAACCCAGAGTATGATCAACCGTGTGATCGGGAGACGTGTTCCAATATGTCTCAGTTCTCGTCCCCTGGTACTCGGGTGCAACATTCCAGACGCTTTACTAACACTCTCCCGACGTGGAGAGTCAGTGCCTTTAACCTCCTGTTTGGCCCATTTTGCAATTTCTGCGGAAGATGAACAGGAATAGGGAGAACCAATGAGAGACTAGCTGGAGGTGTCTGGACGGGCAAATTTAACTCTCATTTCCCACCAGGAAGAGGAATTAACCAAAGGCTCAGCGTGCCGTGCCGGAATCAGATTAGGGCCTGAAGCAATCCTGCGGTGTTGCGGCCAGCTCACAAGAAAGCGAGTTGAAGAGAGGAGCTCAGGGGCACTGTAATTCACAAACCTGCAGAGTTATAAATGACAGCTATCGTCCAAAAATATACTGAAGTAAGGTTGCCAAGAGGACTTGAAAGTGGGGCAGAACTGCAGGAAACCGATTTTAGGAGGTAGACTGGAATTGCATTTAAAGCATAGGAAAAGAGGCAAAACGTCGACAATGATGCACTTGGCCAAAAAGGGCGTATGCGTTTTTTCCTGAATATATTCAGGAAAAAACGCATACGCCCTTTTTGGCCAACCAAGCAAGCTTGCAAAGGAAATCTGCACTGCAATGAAGTCTCACTTCCCCCCGGTCAAAAGGGCCAACTGAAAAAAGTGTAAAATCCAGAAAGGCAGGACAGGCCATGGAGAACTGGGAGCCTTGTTTTGCTGATGGGCGGGATGTATATTGCCAACAGCCACTCGGGAGAAGTGTATGGTGTTTCCTGAAACATCTAAAAAACAAAGCAACAGAGCCTAGGGCACTTCCACTTATGGCCCTATAGCTTAGGGAAATTAAAATCAAAAAGACACAGCCACCCCAAAGTTTGGGACGGCTCTGTTTACAAGAAACTCGTTTACGGGACAAGTTCAATATCACAGAAAATGAAAAATGGATAAAGAAGTTGTGGTACTTACGTACGATGCAATATCACTCAGCAATGAAATCTATGTCATCAGGCGCATAGCAGCATAATGAGTGGATTCAGGTATGATGATTCTAACTGAAATAAGTCACACAGAAAAAGAAACATCATAAGATATCACTAATACTCGGAATGTAAACTTGGCTACACAGGAACTGGATTACAAAACAGAACAGGGTCTCAAATTGAGAAAACCAACTTATGCTTGCTTAAGGGGAAAGGTGAGTTGGGGAGCTGCATAAAACCAGAGACTGCAATGAGCACAGATAAACTTCCTTAAGCCAAATATGTAATAGACAAGAGCTACTCCTTGCTCAACGAAATGGACTCAACACCCCATATTAAACGTCTAAGAATGTACCTGACTAGTATCTTAAAAGCTATGGATTGCTATGTCTCTGAAAGAGAATCAAGCGTGTGTACAGGGGCATAAACGCAGCAGTGATAGGATTGGAGAGGTTCGGTGAGCAAATGAAGACCCTTTGAAGTCATATTGCATGGTACCCATTCCACGGGTCTCAACTCTCCACGTTTAAGGGATTCTTCCTTCAGCTAAAACATGCATGTGGAACCCAGAGTATGATCAACCATGTGATCGGGAGACGTGTTCCAATATGTCTCAGTTCTCGTCCCCTGGTACTCGGGTGCAACATTGCAGACGCTTTACTAACACTCTCCCGACTTGGAGAGTCAGTGCCTTTAACCTCCTGTTTGGCCCAGTTTGCAATTTCTGCGGAAGATGAACAGGAATAGGGAGAACCAATGAGAGACTAGCTGGAGGTGTCTGGACGGGCAAATTGAACTCTCATTTCCCACCAGGAAGAGGAATTAACCAAAGGCTCAGCGTGCCGTGCCGGAACCAGATTAGGGCCTGAAGCAATCCTGCGGTGTTGCAGCCAGCTCACAAGAAAGCGAGTTGAAGGAAGGAGCTCAGGGGCACTGTAATTCACAAACCTGCAGAGTTATAAATGACAGCTATCGTCCAAAAATATACTGAAGTAAGTCTGCCAAGAGGACTTGAAAGCGGGGCAGAATTGCAGGAAACCGATTTCAGGAGGTAGACTGGAATTGCACTTAAAGCATAGGAAAAGAGGCAGAACGTCGACAATGATGCACTTGGCCAAAAAGGGCGTATACGTTTTTTCCTGAATATATTCAGGAAAAAACGCATACGCCCTTTTTGGCCAACCAAGCAAGCTTGCAAAGGAAATCTGCACTACAATGAAGTCTCACTTCCCCCTGGTCAAAAGGGGCATCTGAAAAAAGTGTAAAATCCAGAAAGGCAGGACAGGCCATGGAGAACTGGGAGCCTTGTTATGCTGATTGGTGGGATGTAAATTGCCAACAGCCACTCGGAAGAAGTGTATGGTGTTTCCTGAAACATCTAAAAAACAAAGCAACAGAGCCTAGGGCACTTCCACATATGGTCCTATAGCTTAGAGAAATTAAAATCAAAAAGACACAGCCACCCCAAAGTTTGGGACGGCTCTGTTTACAAGAAACTCGTTTACGGGACAAGTTCAATATCACAGAAAATGAAAAATGGATAAAGAAGTTGTGGGACTTACGTACAATGCAATATCACTCAGCAATGAAATCTATGTCATCAGGCGCATAGCAGCATAATGAGTGGATTCAGGTATGATGATTCTAACTGAAATAAGTCACACAGAAAAAGAAACATCATAAGATATCACTAATACTCGGAATGTAAACTTGGCTACACAGGAACTGGATTACAAAACAGAACAGGGTCTCAAATTTAGAAAACCAACTTATGCTTGCTTAAGGGGAAAGGTGAGTTGGGGAGCTGCATAAAACCAGAGACTGCAATGAGCACAGATAAACTTCCTTAAGCCAAATATGTAATAGACAAGAGCTACTCCTTGCTCAACGAAATGGACTAAACACCCCATATTAAACGCCTAAGAATGTAACTGACTAGTAAGTATCATAAAACCTATGGATCACTATGTCTCCGAAAGAGAATCAAGCATGTGTACAGGGGCATAAACGCAGCAGTGATAGGATTGGAGAGGTTCGGTGAGCAAATGAAGACCGTTTGAAGTCATATTGCATGGGACCCATTCCACGGGTCTCAACTCTCCAGGTTTAAGGGATTCTTCCTTCAGCTAAATCATGCATGTGGAACCCAGAGTATGATCAACCGTGTGATCGGGAGACGTGTTCCAATATGTCTCAGTTCTCGTCCCCTGGTACTCGGGTGCAACATTGCAGACGCTTTACTAACACTCTCCCGACTTGGAGAGTCAGTGCCTTTAACCTCCTGTTTGGCCCAGTTTGCAATTTCTGCGGAAGATGAACAGGAATAGGGAGAACCAATGAGAGACTAGCTGGAGGTGTCTGGACGGGCAAATTTAACTCTCATTTCCCACCAGGAAGAGGAATTAACCAAAGGCTCAGCATGCCATGCCGGAACCAGATTAGGGCCTGAAGCAATCCTGCGGTGTTGCGGCCAGCTCACAAGAAAGCGAGTTGAAGAAAGGAGCTCAGGGGCACTGTAATTCACAAACCTGCAGAGTTATAAATGACAGCTATGGTCCAAAAATATACTGAAGTAAGGCTGCCAAGAGGAGTTGAAAGCGGGGCAGAACTGCAGGAAACCAATTTCAGGAGGTACACTGGAATTGCATTTAAAGCATAGGAAAAGAGGCAAAACGTTGACAGTGATGCACTTGGCCAAAAAGGGCGTATGCGTTTTTTCCTGAATATATTCAGGAAAAAACGCATACGCACTTTTTGGCCTACCAAGCAAGCTTGCAAAGGAAATCTGCACTGCAATGAAGTCTCACTTCCCCCTGGTCAAAAGGGCCAACTGAAAAAAGTGTAAAATCCAGAAAGGCAGGACAGGCCATGGAGAACTGGGAGCCTTGTTATGCTGATGGGCGGGATGTATACTGCCAACAGCCACTCGGGAGAAGTGTATGGTGTTTCCTGAAACATCTAAAAAACAAAGCAACAGAGCCTAGGGCACTTCCACTTATGGCCCTATAGCTTAGGGAAATTAAAATCAAAAAGACACAGCCACCCCAAAATTTGGGACGGCTCTGTTTACAAGAAACTCGTTTACGGGACAAGTTCAATATCACAGAAAGTGAAAAATGGATAAAGAAGTTGTGGTACTTACGTACGATGCAATATCACTCAGCAATGAAATCTATGTCATCAGGCCCGTAGCAGCATAATGAGTGGATTCAGGTATGATGATTCTAACTGAAATAAGTCACACAGAAAAAGAAACATCATAAGATATCACTAATACACGGAATGTAAACTTGGCTACACAGGAACTGGATTACAAAAGAGAACAGGGTCTCAAATTGAGAAAACCAACTTATGCTTGCTTAAGGGGAAAGGTGAGTTGGGGTGCTGCATAAAACCAGAGATTGAAAGGAGCACAGATAAAGTTCCTTAAGCCAAATATGTAATAGACAAGAGCTACTCCTTACTCAACGAAATGGACTCAACACCCCATATTAAACGTCTAAGAATGTACCTGACTAGTATCTTAAAAGCTATGGATTGCTATGTCTCTGAAAGAGAATCAAGCGTGTGTACAGGGGCATAAACGCAGCAGTGATAGGATTGGAGAGGTTCGGTGAGCAAATGAAGACCCTTTGAAGTCATATTGCATGGTACCCATTCCACGGGTCTCAACTCTCCACGTTTAAGGGATTCTTCCTTCAGCTAAAACATGCATGTGGAACCCAGAGTATGATCAACCATGTGATCGGGAGACGTGTTCCAATATGTCTCAGTTCTCGTCCCCTGGTACTCGGGTGCAACATTGCAGACGCTTTACTAACACTCTCCCAACTTGGAGAGTCAGTGCCTTTAACCTCCTGTTTGGCCCAGTTTGCAATTTCTGCGGAAGATGAACAGGAATAGGGAGAACCAATGAGAGACTAGCTGGAGGTGTCTGGACGGGCAAATTGAACTCTCATTTCCCACCAGGAAGAGGAATTAACCAAAGGCTCAGCGTGCCGTGCCGGAACCAGATTAGGGCCTGAAGCAATCCTGCGGTGTTGCAGCCAGCTCACAAGAAAGCGAGTTGAAGGAAGGAGCTCAGGGGCACTGTAATTCACAAACCTGCAGAGTTATAAATGACAGCTATCGTCCAAAAATATACTGAAGTAAGTCTGCCAAGAGGACTTGAAAGCGGGGCAGAATTGCAGGAAACCGATTTCAGGAGGTAGACTGGAATTGCACTTAAAGCATAGGAAAAGAGGCAGAACGTCGACAATGATGCACTTGGCCAAAAAGGGCGTATACGTTTTTTCCTGAATATATTCAGGAAAAAACGCATACGCCCTTTTTGGCCAACCAAGCAAGCTTGCAAAGGAAATCTGCACTACAATGAAGTCTCACTTCCCCCTGGTCAAAAGGGGCATCTGAAAAAAGTGTAAAATCCAGAAAGGCAGGACAGGCCATGGAGAACTGGGAGCCTTGTTATGCTGATTGGTGGGATGTAAATTGCCAACAGCCACTCGGAAGAAGTGTATGGTGTTTCCTGAAACATCTAAAAAACAAAGCAACAGAGCCTAGGGCACTTCCACATATGGTCCTATAGCTTAGAGAAATTAAAATCAAAAAGACACAGCCACCCCAAAGTTTGGGACGGCTCTGTTTACAAGAAACTCGTTTACGGGACAAGTTCAATATCACAGAAAATGAAAAATGGATAAAGAAGTTGTGGGACTTACGTACAATGCAATATCACTCAGCAATGAAATCTATGTCATCAGGCGCATAGCAGCATAATGAGTGGATTCAGGTATGATGATTCTAACTGAAATAAGTCACACAGAAAAAGAAACATCATAAGATATCACTAATACTCGGAATGTAAACTTGGCTACACAGGAACTGGATTACAAAACAGAACAGGGTCTCAAATTTAGAAAACCAACTTATGCTTGCTTAAGGGGAAAGGTGAGTTGGGGAGCTGCATAAAACCAGAGACTGCAATGAGCACAGATAAACTTCCTTAAGCCAAATATGTAATAGACAAGAGCTACTCCTTGCTCAACGAAATGGACTAAACACCCCATATTAAACGCCTAAGAATGTAACTGACTAGTAAGTATCATAAAACCTATGGATCACTATGTCTCCGAAAGAGAATCAAGCATGTGTACAGGGGCATAAACGCAGCAGTGATAGGATTGGAGAGGTTCGGTGAGCAAATGAAGACCGTTTGAAGTCATATTGCATGGGACCCATTCCACGGGTCTCAACTCTCCAGGTTTAAGGGATTCTTCCTTCAGCTAAATCATGCATGTGGAACCCAGAGTATGATCAACCGTGTGATCGGGAGACGTGTTCCAATATGTCTCAGTTCTCGTCCCCTGGTACTCGGGTGCAACATTGCAGACGCTTTACTAACACTCTCCCGACTTGGAGAGTCAGTGCCTTTAACCTCCTGTTTGGCCCAGTTTGCAATTTCTGCGGAAGATGAACAGGAATAGGGAGAACCAATGAGAGACTAGCTGGAGGTGTCTGGACGGGCAAATTTAACTCTCATTTCCCACCAGGAAGAGGAATTAACCAAAGGCTCAGCATGCCATGCCGGAACCAGATTAGGGCCTGAAGCAATCCTGCGGTGTTGCGGCCAGCTCACAAGAAAGCGAGTTGAAGAAAGGAGCTCAGGGGCACTGTAATTCACAAACCTGCAGAGTTATAAATGACAGCTATGGTCCAAAAATATACTGAAGTAAGGCTGCCAAGAGGAGTTGAAAGCGGGGCAGAACTGCAGGAAACCAATTTCAGGAGGTACACTGGAATTGCATTTAAAGCATAGGAAAAGAGGCAAAACGTTGACAGTGATGCACTTGGCCAAAAAGGGCGTATGCGTTTTTTCCTGAATATATTCAGGAAAAAACGCATACGCACTTTTTGGCCTACCAAGCAAGCTTGCAAAGGAAATCTGCACTGCAATGAAGTCTCACTTCCCCCTGGTCAAAAGGGCCAACTGAAAAAAGTGTAAAATCCAGAAAGGCAGGACAGGCCATGGAGAACTGGGAGCCTTGTTATGCTGATGGGCGGGATGTATACTGCCAACAGCCACTCGGGAGAAGTGTATGGTGTTTCCTGAAACATCTAAAAAACAAAGCAACAGAGCCTAGGGCACTTCCACTTATGGCCCTATAGCTTAGGGAAATTAAAATCAAAAAGACACAGCCACCCCAAAATTTGGGACGGCTCTGTTTACAAGAAACTCGTTTACGGGACAAGTTCAATATCACAGAAAGTGAAAAATGGATAAAGAAGTTGTGGTACTTACGTACGATGCAATATCACTCAGCAATGAAATCTATGTCATCAGGCCCGTAGCAGCATAATGAGTGGATTCAGGTATGATGATTCTAACTGAAATAAGTCACACAGAAAAAGAAACATCATAAGATATCACTAATACACGGAATGTAAACTTGGCTACACAGGAACTGGATTACAAAAGAGAACAGGGTCTCAAATTGAGAAAACCAACTTATGCTTGCTTAAGGGGAAAGGTGAGTTGGGGTGCTGCATAAAACCAGAGATTGAAAGGAGCACAGATAAAGTTCCTTAAGCCAAATATGTAATAGACAAGAGCTACTCCTTACTCAACGAAATGGACTCAACACCCCATATTAAACGTCTAAGAATGTACCTGACTAGTATCTTAAAAGCTATGGATTGCTATGTCTCTGAAAGAGAATCAAGCGTGTGTACAGGGGCATAAACGCAGCAGTGATAGGATTGGAGAGGTTCGGTGAGCAAATGAAGACCCTTTGAAGTCATATTGCATGGTACCCATTCCACGGGTCTCAACTCTCCACGTTTAAGGGATTCTTCCTTCAGCTAAAACATGCATGTGGAACCCAGAGTATGATCAACCATGTGATCGGGAGACGTGTTCCAATATGTCTCAGTTCTCGTCCCCTGGTACTCGGGTGCAACATTGCAGACGCTTTACTAACACTCTCCCAACTTGGAGAGTCAGTGCCTTTAACCTCCTGTTTGGCCCAGTTTGCAATTTCTGCGGAAGATGAACAGGAATAGGGAGAACCAATGAGAGACTAGCTGGAGGTGTCTGGACGGGCAAATTGAACTCTCATTTCCCACCAGGAAGAGGAATTAACCAAAGGCTCAGCGTGCCGTGCCGGAACCAGATTAGGGCCTGAAGCAATCCTGCGGTGTTGCAGCCAGCTCACAAGAAAGCGAGTTGAAGGAAGGAGCTCAGGGGCACTGTAATTCACAAACCTGCAGAGTTATAAATGACAGCTATCGTCCAAAAATATACTGAAGTAAGTCTGCCAAGAGGACTTGAAAGCGGGGCAGAATTGCAGGAAACCGATTTCAGGAGGTAGACTGGAATTGCACTTAAAGCATAGGAAAAGAGGCAGAACGTCGACAATGATGCACTTGGCCAAAAAGGGCGTATACGTTTTTTCCTGAATATATTCAGGAAAAAACGCATACGCCCTTTTTGGCCAACCAAGCAAGCTTGCAAAGGAAATCTGCACTACAATGAAGTCTCACTTCCCCCTGGTCAAAAGGGGCATCTGAAAAAAGTGTAAAATCCAGAAAGGCAGGACAGGCCATGGAGAACTGGGAGCCTTGTTATGCTGATTGGTGGGATGTAAATTGCCAACAGCCACTCGGAAGAAGTGTATGGTGTTTCCTGAAACATCTAAAAAACAAAGCAACAGAGCCTAGGGCACTTCCACATATGGTCCTATAGCTTAGAGAAATTAAAATCAAAAAGACACAGCCACCCCAAAGTTTGGGACGGCTCTGTTTACAAGAAACTCGTTTACGGGACAAGTTCAATATCACAGAAAATGAAAAATGGATAAAGAAGTTGTGGGACTTACGTACAATGCAATATCACTCAGCAATGAAATCTATGTCATCAGGCGCATAGCAGCATAATGAGTGGATTCAGGTATGATGATTCTAACTGAAATAAGTCACACAGAAAAAGAAGCATCATAAGATATCACTAATACACGGAATGTAAACTTGGCTACACAGGAACTGGATTACAAAACAGAACATGGTCTCAAATTTAGAAAACCAACTTATGCTTGCTTAAGGGGAAAGGTGAGTTGGGGTGCTGATTAAAACCAGAGACTGCAATGAGCACAGATAAACTTCCTTAAGCCAAATATGTAATAGACAAGAGCTACTCCTTGCTCAACGAAATGGACTAAACACCCCATATTAAACGCCTAAGAATGTAACTGACTAGTAAGTATCTTAAAACCTATGGATCACTATGTCTCCGAAAGAGAATCAAGCGTGTGTACAGGGGCATAAACGCAGCAGTGATAGGATTGGAGAGGTTCGGTGAGCAAATGAAGACCGTTTGAAGTCATATTGCATGGGACCCATTCCACGGGTCTCAACTCTCCAGGTTTAAGGGATTCTTCCTTCAGCTAAATCATGCATGTGGAACCCAGAGTATGATCAACCGTGTGATCGGGAGACGTGTTCAAATATGTCTCAGTTCTCTTCCCCTGGTACTCGGGTGCAACATTGCAGACGCTTTACTAACACTCTCCCGACTTGGAGAGTCAGTGCCTTTAAACTCCTGTTTGGCCCAGTTTGCAATTTCTGCGGAAGATGAACAGGAATAGCGAGAAACAATGAGAGACTAGCTGGAGGTGTCTCACGGGCAAATTTAACTCTCATTTCTCAGCAGGAAGAGGAATTAACCAAATGCTCAGCGTGCCGTGCCGGAACCAGATTAGGGCCTGAAGAAATGCTGCGGTGTTGCGGCCAGCTCACAAGAAAGCAAATTGAAGAAAGGAGCTCAGGGGCACTGTAATTCACAAAGCTGCAGAGTTATAAATGACAGCTATCGTCCAAAAATATACTGAAGTAAGGCTGCCAAGAGGACTTGAATGCGGGGCAGAATTGCAGGAAACCGATTTCAGGAGGTAGACTGGAATTGCACTTAAAGCATAGGAAAAGAGTCAGAAAGTCGACAATGATGCACTTGGCCAAAAAGGGCGTATGCGTTTTTTCCTGAATATATTCAGGAAAAAACGCATACGCACTTTTTGGCCAACCAAGCAAGCTTGCAAAGGAAATCTGCACTACAATGAAGTCTCACTTCCCCCTGGTCAAAAGGGCCATCTGAAAAAAGTGTAAAATCCAAAAAGGCAGGACAGGCCATGGAGAACTGGGAGCCTTGTTATGCTGATGGGCGGGATGTAAATTGCCAACAGCCACTCGGGAGAAGTGTATGGTGTTTCCTGAAACATCTAAAAAACAAAGCAACAGAGCCTAGGGCATTTCCACTTATGGCCCTATAGCTTAGGGAAATTAAAATCAAAAAGACACAGCCACCCCTAAGTTTGGGACGGCTCTGTTTACAAGAAACTCGTTTACGGGACAAGTTCAATATCGCAAAAAGTGAAAAATGGATAAAGAAGTTGTGGTACTTATGTACAATGCAATATCACTCAGCAATGAAATCTATGTCATCAGGCCCATAGCAGCATAATGAGTGGATTCAGGTATGATGATTCTAACTGAAATAAGTCACACAGAAAAAGAAACATCATAAGATATTTCTAATACACGGAATGTAAACTTGGCTACACAGGAACTGGATTACAAAACAGAACAGGGTCTCAAATTTAGAAAACCAACTTATGCTTGCTTAAGGGGAAAGGTGAGTTGGGGTGCTGCATAAAACCAGAGATTGAAATGAGCACAGATAAAGTTCCTTAAGCCAAATATGTAATACACAAGAGCTACTCCTTGCTCAACGAAATGGACTCAACACCCCATATTAAACGCCTAAGAATGTACCTGACTAGTAAGTATCTTAAAACCTATAGATCGCTATGTCTCCGAAAGAGAATCAAGCGTGTGTACAGGGGCATAAACGCAGCAGTGATAGGATTGGAGAGGTTCGGTGAGCAAATGAAGACCCTTTGAAGTCATATTGCATGGTACCCATTCCACGGGTCTCAACTCTCCAGGTTTAAGGGATTCTTCCTTCAGCTAAATCATGCATGTGGAACCCAGAGTATGATCAACCGTGTGATGGGGAGATGTGTTCCAATATGTCTCAGTTCTCGTCCCCTGGTACTCGGGTGCAACATTCCAGACACTTTATTAACACTCTCCCGGCTTGGAGAGTCAGTGCCTTTAACCTCCTGTTTGGCCCAGTTTGCAATTTCTGTGGAAGATGAACAGAAATAGGGAGAACCAACGAGAGACTAGCTGGAGGTGTCTGGACGGGCAAATTTAACTCTCATTTCCCACCAGTTAGAGGAATTAACCAAAGGCTCAGCAGGCCGTGCCGGAACCAGATTAGGGCCAGAAGCAATCCTGCGGTGTTGCGGCCAGCTCACAAGAAAGCGAGTTGAAGAAAGGAGCTCAGGGGCACTGTAATTCACAAACCTGCAGAGTTATAAATGACAGCTATCGTCCAAAAATATACTGAAGTAAGGCTGCCAAGAGGACTTGAAAGCGGGGCAGAATTGCAGGAAACCGATTTCAGGAGGTAGACAGGAATTGCATTTAAAGCATAGGAAAAGAGGCAGAACGTCCACAATGATGCACTTGGCCAAAAAGTGCGTATGCGTTTTTTCCTGAATATATTCAGGAAAAAACGCATACGCACTTTTTGGCCAACCAAGCAAGCTTGCAAAGGAAATCTGCACTACAGTGAAGTCTCACTTCCCCCTGGTCAAAAGGGCCATCTGAAAAAAGTGTAAAATCCAGAAAGGCAACACAGGCCATGGAGAACTGGGAGCATTGTTATGCTGATGGGCGGGATATAAATTGCCAACAGCCACTCGGGAGAAGTGTATGGTGTTTCCTGAAACATCTAAAAAACAAAGCAACAGAGCCTAGGGCACTTCCACTTATGGTCCTATAGCTTAGGGAAATTAAAATCAAAAAGACACAGCCACCCCAAAGTTTGGGACGGCTCTGTTTACAAGAAACTCGTTTACGGGACAAGTTCAATATCGCAGAAAGTGAAAAATGGATAAAGAAGTTGTGGTACTTACGTACAATGCAATATCACTCAGCAATTAAATCTATCTCATCAGGCCCGTAGCAGCATAATGAGTGGATTCAGGTATGATGATTCTAACTGAAATAAGTCACACAGAAAAAGAAACATCATAAGATATCACTAATACACGGAATGTAAACTTGGCTACACAGGAACTGGATTACAAAAGAGAACAGGGTCTCAAATTTAGAAAACCAACTTATGCTTGCTTAAGGGGAAAGGTGAGTTGGGCTCTGCATAAAACCAGAGATTGAAATGAGCACAGATAAAGTTCATTACGCCAAATATGGAATAGACAAGAGCTACTCCTTGCTCAACGAAATGGACTCAACACCCCATATTAAACGCCTAAGAATGTACCTGACTAGTAAGTATCTTAAAACCTATGGATCGCTATGTCTCTGAAAGAGAATCAAGCGTGTGTACAGGGGCATAAACACAGCAGTGATAGGATTGCAGAGGTTCGGTGAGCAAATGAAGACCCTTTGAAGTCATATTGCATGGTACCCATTCCATGGGTCTCAACTCTCCAGGTTTAAGGGATTCTTCCTTCAGCTAAATCATGCATGTGGAACCCAGAGTATGATCAACCGTGTGATCGGGAGTCGTGTTCCAGTATGGCTCAGTTCTCGTCCCCTGGTACTCGGGTGCAACATTCCAGACGCTTTAGTAACACTCTCCCGACTTGGAGAGTCAGTGCCTTTAACCTCCTGTTTGGCCCAGTTTGCAATTTCTGCGGAAGATGAACAGGAATAGGGAGAACCAATGAGAGACTAGCTGGAGGTGTCTGGACGGGCAAATTGAACTCTCATTTCCCACCAGGAAGAGGAATTAACCAAAGCCTCAGCGTGCCGTGCCGGAACCAGATTAGGGCCTGAAGCAATCCTGCGGTGTTGCGGCCAGCTCACAAGAAAGCGAGTTGAAGAAAGGAGCTCAGGGGCACTGTAATTCACAAACCTGCAGAGTTATAAATGACAGCTATCGTCCAAAAATATACTGAAGTAAGGCTGCCAAGAGGAGTTGAAAACGGGGCAGAATTGCAGGAAACCGATTTCAGGAGGTAGACTGGAATTGCATTTAAAGCATAGGAATAGAGGCAGAACGTCCACAATGATGCACTTGGCCAAAAAGGGCGTATGCGTTTTTTCCTGAATATATTCAGGAAAAAACGCATACGCCCTTTTTGGCCAACCAAGCAAGCTTGCAAAGGAAATCTGCACTACAGTGAAGTCTCACTTGCCCCTGGTCAAAAGGGCCATCTGAAAAAAGTGTAAAATCCAGAAAGGCAGGACAGGCCATGGAGAACTTGGAGCCTTGTTATGCTGATGGGCGGGATATAAATTGCCAACAGCCACTCGGGAGTAGTGTATGGTGTTTCCTGAAACATCTAAAAAACAAAGCAACAGAGCCTAGGGCACTTCCACTTATGGTCCTATAGATTAGGGAAATTAAAATCAAAAAGACACAGCCACCCCAAAGTTTGGGACGGCTCTGTTTACAAGAAACTCGTTTACGGGACAAGTTCAATATCGCAGAAAGTGAAAAATGGATAAAGAAGTTGTGGTACTTACGTACAATGCAATATCACTCAGCAATTATATCTGTCTCATCAGGCCCGTAGCAGCATAATGAGTGGATTCAGGTATGATGATTCTAACTGAAATAAGTCACACAGAAAAAGAAACATCATAAGATATCACTAATACACGGAATGTAAACTTGGCTACACAGGAACTGGATTACAAAAGAGAACAGGGTCTCAAATTTAGAAAACCATCTTATGCTTGCTTATGGGGAAATGTGAGTTGGGGTGCTGCATAAAACCAGAGATTGAAATGAGCACAGATAAAGTTCCTTACGCCAAATATGGAATAGACAAGAGCTACTCCTTGCTCAACGAAATGGACTCAAACCCCATATTAAACACCTAAGAATGTACCTGACTAGTAAGTATTTTAAAACCTATCGATCGCTATGTCTCCGAAAGAGAATCCAGCATGTGTACAGGGGCATAAACGCAGCAGTGATAGGATTGGAGAGGTTCGGTGAGCAAATGAAGACCCTTTGAAGTCATATTGCATGGTACCCATTCCACGGGTCTCAACTCTCCAGGTTTAAGGGATTCTTCCTTCAGCTAAAGCATGCATGTGGAACCCAGAGTATGATCAACCGTGTTATCGGGAGACGTGTTCCAATATGTCTCAGTTCTCATCCCCTGGTACTCGGGTGCAACATTCCAGACGCTTTACTAACACTCTCCCGACTTGGAGAGTCAGTGCCTTTAACCTCCTGTTTGGCCCAGTTTGCAATTTCTGCGGAAGATGAACAGGAATAGGGAGAACCAATTGGAGACTAGCTGGAGGTGTCTGGACGGGCAAATTTAACTCTCATTTCCCACCTGGAAGAGGAATTAACCAAAGGCTCAGCGGGCCGTGCCTCAACCAGATTAGGGCCTGAAGCAATCCTGCGGTGTTGCGGCCAGCTCACAAGAAAGCGAGTTGAAGAAAGGAGCTCAGGGGCACTGTAATTCACAAACTGCAGAGTTATAAATGACAGCTATCGTCCAAAAATATACTGGAGTAAGGCTGCCAAGAGGACTTGAAAGCGGGGCAGAATTGCAGGAAACCGATTTCAGGAGGTAGACTGGAATTGCATTTAAAGCATAGGAAAAGAGGCAGAACGTCGACAATGATGCACTTGGCCAAAAAGTGCGTATGCGTTTTTTCCTGAATATATTCAGGAAAAAACGCATACGCCCTTTTTGGCCAACCAAGCAAGCTTGCAAAGGAAATCTGCACTACAATGAAGTCTCACTTCCCCCCAGTCAAAAGGGCCATCTGAAAAAAGTGTAAAATCCAGAAAGGCAGGACAGGCCATGGAGAACTGGGAGCCTTGTTATGCTGATGGGCGGGATGTAAATTGCCAACAGCCACTCGGGAGAAGTGTATGGTGTTTCCTGAAACATCTCAAAAACAAAGCAACAGAGCCTAGGGCACTTCCACTTATGGCCCTATAGCTTAGGGAAATTAAAATAAAAAAGACACAGCCACCCCAAAGTTTGGGATGGCTCTGCTTAGAAGAAACTCGTTTACGGGACAAGTTCAATATCGCAGAAAGTGAAAAATGGATAAAGCAGTAGTGGTACTTACGTACAATGCAATATCACTCAGCAATGAAATCTATGTCATGAGGCCCGTAGCAGCATAATGAGTGGATTAAGGTATGATGATTCTATCTGAAATAAGTCACAAGAAAAACAAACATCATAAGATATCACTAATACACGGAATGTAAACTTGGCTACACAGGAACTGGATTACAAAAGAGAACAGGGTCTCAAATTTAGAAAACCAACTTATGCTTGCTTAAGGGGAAAGGTGAGTTGGGGTGCTGGATAAAACCAGAGATTGAAATGAGCACAGATAAAGTTCCTTAAGCCAAATATGGAGTAGACAAGAGCTACTCCTTGCTCAACGAAATGGACTCAACACCCCATATTAAACGCCTAAGAATGTAGCTGAGTAGAAAGTATCTTAAAACGTATGGATTGCTATGTCTCCAAAAGAGAATCAAGCGTGTGTACAGGGGCATAAACGGAGCAGTGATAGGATTGGAGAGGTTCGGTGAGCAAATGAAGACCCTTTGAAGTCATATTGCATGGTACCTATTCCACGGGTCTCAACTCTCCACGTTTAAGGGATTCTTCCTTCAGCTAAAGCATGCATGTGGAACCCAGAGCATGATCAACCATGTTTTCGGGAGACGTGTTCCAATATGTCTCAGTTCTCGTCCCCTGGTACTCGGGTGCAACATTCCAGACACTTTACTAACACTCTCCCGACTTGGAGAGTCAGTGCCTTTAACCTCCTGTTTGGCCCAGTTTGCAGTTTCTGCGGAAGATGAACAGGAATAGGGAGAACCAATGAGAGACTAGCTGGAGGTGTCTGGACGGGCAAATTTAACTCTCATTTCCCACCAGGAAGAGGAATTAACAAAAGGCTCAGCGGGCCGTGCCAAAAACAGATTAGGGCCTGAAGAAATGCTGCGGTGTTGCGGCCAGCTCACAAGAAAGCGAGTTGAAGAAAGGAGCTCAGGGGCACTGTAATTCACAAACCTGCAGAGTTATAAATGACAGCTATCGTCCAAAAATATATTGAAGTAAGGCTGCCAAGAGGACTTGAAAGTTGGGCAGAATTGCAGCAAACCAATATCGGGAGGTAGACTGGAATTGCATTTAAAGCATAGGAAAAGAGGCAGAACGTCCACAATGATGCACTTGGCCAAAAAGTGCGTATGCGTTTTTTCCTGAATATATTCAGGAAAAAAAGCATACGCCCTTTTTGGCCAACCAAGCAAGCTTGCAAAGGAAATCTGCACTACAATGAAGTCTCACTTCCCCCTGGTCAACAGGGCCATCTGAAAAAACTGTAAAATCCAAAAAGGCAGGACAGGCCATGGAGAACTGGGAGCCTTGTTATGCTGATGGGCGGGATGTAAATTGCCAACAGCCACTCAGGAGAAGTGTATGGTGTTTCCTGAAACATCTAAAAAACAAAGCAACAGAGCCTAGGGCATTTCCACTTATGGTCCTATAGCTTAGGGAAATTAAAATCAAAAAGACACAGCCACCCCAAAGTTTGGGACGTCTCTGTTTACAATAACCTCTTTTACGGTACAAGTTCAATATTGCTGAAAGTGAAAAATGGATAAAGAATTTTTGGTACTTACGTACAATGCAATATCACTCAGCAATGAAATCTATGTCAACAGGCCTGTAGCAAAAAATGAGTGGGTTCAGGTATGATGATTCTAACTGAAATAAGTCACACAGAAAATGAAACATCATAAGAAATCACTAATACACGGAATGTAAACTTGGTTACACAGGAACTGAATTACAAAACAGAACAGGGTCTCAAATTTAGAAAAACCAACTTATACTTGCTTAAGGGGAAAGGTGAGTTGGGGTGCTGCATAAAAACAGAGATTGAAATGAGCACAGATAAAGTTCCTTAAGCCAAATATGGAATAGACAAGAGCTACTCCTTGCTCAACGAAATGGACTCAACACCCCATATTAAACGCCTAAGAATGTACCTGACTAGTAAGTATCTTAAAACCTATGGATTGCTATGTCTCGGAAAGAGAATCAAGCGTGTGTACAGGGGCATAAACGCAGCAGTGATAGGATTGGAGAGGTTCGGTGAGCAAATGAAGACCTTTTGAAGTCATATTGCATGGTACCCATTCCACGGGTCTCAACTCTCCAGGTTTAAGGGATTCTTCCTTCAGCTAAATCATGCATGTGGAACCCAGAATATGATCAACCGTGTGATCGGGAGACGTGTTCCAATATGTCTCAGTTCTCGTCCCCTGGTACTCGGGTGCAACATTCCAGACGCTTTACTAACACTCTCCCGACTTGGAGAGTCAGTGCCTTTAACCTCCTGTTTGGCCCAGTTTGCAATTTCTGCGGAAGATGAACAGGAATAGGGAGAACCAATGAGAGACTAGCTGGAGGTGTCTGGACGGGCAAATTTAAATCTCATTTCCCACCAGGAAGAGGAATTAACCAAAGGCTCAGCATGCCGTGCCGGAACCAGATTAGGGCCTGAAGCAATCCTGCGGTATTGCGGCCAGCTGACAAGAAAGCGAGTTGAAGAAAGGAGCTCAGGGGCACTGTAATTCAAAAACCTGCAGAGTTATAAATGACAGCTATCGTCCAAAAGTATACTGAAGTAAGGCTGCCAAGAGGACTTGAAAGCGGGGCAGAATTGCAGGAAACCGATTTCAGGATGTAGACTGGAATTGCATTTAAAGCATAGGAAAAGAGGCAGAACGTCGACAATGATGCACTTGGCCAAAAAGGGCGTATGCGTTTTTTCCTGAATATATTCAGGAAAAAACGCATACGCCCTTTTTGGCCAACCAAGCAAGCTTGCAAAGGAAATCTGCACTACAATGAAGTCTCACTTCCGCCCGGTCAAAAGGGCCATCTGAAAAAAGTGTAAAATCCAGAAAGGCAGGACAGGCCATGGAGAACTGGTAGCCTTGTTATGCTGATGGGCGGGATGTAAATTGCCAACAGCCACTGGGGAGAAGTGTATGGTGTTTCCTGAAACATCTAAGAAACAAAGCAACAGAGCCTAGGGCACTTCCACTTATGGTCCTATAGCTTAGGGAAATTAAAATCAAAAAGACACAGCCACCCCAAAGTTTGGGACGGCTCTGTTTACAACAACCTCGTTTACGGGAAAAGTTCAATATCGCAGAAAGTGAAAAATGGATAAAGAAGTTGTGGTACTTACGTACAATGCAATATCACTCAGCAATGAAATCTATGTCATCAGGCCCGTGGCAGCATAATGAGTGGATTCAGGTATGATGATTCTAACTGAAATAAGTCACAAGAAAAAGAAACATCATAAGATATCACTAATACACGGAATGTAGACTTGGCTACACAGGAACTGGATTACAAAACAGAACAGGGTCTCAAATTTAGAAAACCAACTTATGCTTGCTTAAGGGGAAAGGTGAGTTGGGGTGCTGCATAAAAACAGAGATTGAAATGAGCACAGATAAAGTTCCTTAAGCCAAATATGGAATAGACAAGAGCTACTCCTTGCTCAACGAAATGGACTCAACACCCCATATTAAACGCCTAAGAATGTACCTGACTAGTAAGTATCTTAAAACCTATGGATTGCTATGTCTCGGAAAGAGAATCAAGCGTGTGTACAGGGGCATAAACGCAGCAGTGATAGGATTGGAGAGGTTCGGTGAGCAAATGAAGACCCTTTGAAGTCATATTGCATGGTACCCATTCCACGGGTCTCAACTCTCCAGGTTTAAGGGATTCTTCCTTCAGCTAAAGCATGCATGTGGAACCCAGAGTACGATCAATGGTGTGATCGGGAGACGTGTTCCAATATGCCTCAGTTCTCGTCCCCTGGTACTCGGGTGCAACATTCCAGATGCTTTACTAACACTCTCCCGAGTTGGACAGTCAGTGCCTTTAACCTCCTGTTTGACCCAGTTTGCAAATTAGGCGGAAGATGTACAGGAATAGGGAGAACCAATGAGAGACTAGCTGGAGGTGTCTGGACGGGCAAATTGAACTCTCATTTCCCACCAGCAAGAGGAATTAACCAAAGGCTCAGCATGCCGTGCCGGAACCAGATTAGGGCCTGAAGCAATCCTGCGGTATTGCGGCCAGCTGACAAGAAAGCGAGTTGAAGAAAGGAGCTCAGGGGCATTGTAATTCACAAACCTGCAGAGTTATAAATGACAGCTATCATCCAAAAATATACTGAAGTAAGGCTGCCAAGAGGACTTGAAAGCGGGGCAGAATTGCAGGAACCCGATTTCAGGAGGTAGACTGGAATTGCATGTAAAGCATAGGAAAAGAGGCAGAACGTCGACAATGATGCACTTGGCCAAAAAGGGCGTATGCGTTTTTTCCTGAATATATTCAGGAAAAAACGCATACGCCCTTTTTGGCCAACCAAGCAAGCTTGCAAAGGAAATCTGCACTACAATGAAGTCTCACTTCTGCCCGGTCAAAAGGGCCATCTGAAAAAAGTGTAAAATCCAGAAAGGCAGGACAGGCCATGGAGAACTGGTAGCCTTGTTATGCTGATGGGCGGGATGTAAATTGCCAACAGCCACTGGGGAGAAGTGTATGGTGTTTCCTGAAACATCTAAGAAACAAAGCAACAGAGCCTAGGGCAATTCCACTTATGGTCCTATAGCTTAGGGAAATTAAAATCAAAAAGACACAGCCACCCCAAAGTTTGGGACGGCTCTGTTTACAACAACCTCGTTTACGGGAAAAATTCAATATAGCAGAAAGCGAAAAATGGATAAAGAAGTTGTGGTACTTACGGACAATGCAATATCACTCAGCAATGCAATCTATGTCATCAGGCCCGTAGCAGCATAATGAGTGGATTCAGGTATGATGATTCTAACTGAAATAAGTCACACAGAAAAAGAAACATCATAAGATATCACTAATACACGGAATGTAAACTTGGCTACACAGGAACTGGATTACAAAACAGAACAGGATCTCAAATTTAGAAAACCAACTTATGCTTGCTTAAGGGGAAAGGTGAGTTCGGGTGCTGCATAAAACCAGAGATTGAAATGAGCACAGATAAAGTTCCTTAAGCCAAATATGTAATAGACAAGAGCTACTCCTTGCTCAACGAAATGGACTCAAAACCCCATATTAAACGCCTAATAATGTACCTGACTAGTAAGTATCTTAAAACCTATGGATTGCTATGTCTCCGAAAGAGAATCAAGCGTGTGTACAGGGACATAAACGCAGCAGTGATAGGATTGGATAGGTTCGGTGAGCAAATGAAGACCCTTTGAAGTCATATTGCATGGTACCCATTCCACGGGTCTCAACTCTCCAGGTTTAAGGGATTCTTCCTTCAGCTAAAACATGCAATTGGAACCCAGAGTATGATCAACCGTGTGATCGGGAGACGTGTTCCAATATGTCTCAGTTTTCGTCCCCTGTTACTCGGGTGCAACATTCCAGACGCTTTACTAACACTCTCCCGACTTGGACAGTCAGTGCCTTTAACCTCCTGTTTGGCCCAGTTTGCAATTTCTGCGGAAGATGAACAGGAATAGGGAGAACCAATGAGAGACTATCTGGAGGTGTCTGGACGGGCAAATTTAACTTTCATTTCCCACCAGGAAGAGGAATTAACCAAAGGCTCAGCGTGCCGTGCCTGAACCAGATTAGGGCCTGAAGCAATCCTGCGGTGTTGCGGCCAGCTCACAAGAAAGCGAGTTGAAAAAAGGAGCTCAGGGTCACTGTAATTCACAAACCTGCAGAGTTATAAATGAGAGCTATCGTCCAAAAATATATTGAAGTAAGGCTGCAACAGGACTTGAAAGCGGGACAGAATTGCAGGAAACCGATTTCAGGAGGTAGACTGGAATTGCATTTAAAGCACAGGAAAAGAGGCAGAACGTCGACAATGATGCACTTGGCCAAAAAGGGCGTATGCGTTTTTTCCTGAATATATTCAGGAAAAAACGCATACGCCCTTTTTGGCCAACCAAGCAAGCTTGCAAAGGAAGTCTGCACTACAATGAAGTCTCACTTTCCCCCGGTAAAAACGGCCATCTGAAAAAAGTGTAAAATCCAGAAAGGCAGGACAGGCCATGGAGAACTGGGAGCTTTGTTATGCTGATGGGTGGGATATAAACTGCCAACAGCCACTTGGGAGAAGTGTATGGTGTTTCCTGAAACATCTAAGAAACAAAGCAACAGAGCCTAGGGCACTTCAACTTATGGTCCTATAGCTTAGGGAAATTAAAATCAAAAAGACACAGCCACCCCAAAGTTTGGGACGGCTCTGTTTACAACAACCTCGTTTACGGGAAAAGTTCAATATCGCAGAAAGTGAAAAATGGATAAAGAAGTTGTGGTACTTACGTACAATGCAATATCACTCAGCAATGCAATCTATGTCATCAGGCCCGTAGCAGCATAATGAGTGGATTCAGGTATGATGATTCTAACTGAAATAAGTCACACAGAAAAAGAAACGTCATAAGATATCACTAATACACAGAATGTAAACTTGGCTACACAGGCACTGAATTACAAAACAGAACAGGGTCTGAAATTTAGAAAACCAACTTATGCTTGCTTAAGGGGAAAGGTGAGTTGGGGTGCTGCATAAAACCAGAGATTGAAATGAGCACACATAAAGTTCCTTAAGCCAAATATGTAATATACAAGAGCTACACCTTGCTCAACGAAATGGACTCAACACCCCATATTAAACGCCTAAGAATGTACCTGACTAGTAAGTATCTTAAAACCTATGGATTGCTATGTCTCCGAAAGAGAACCAAGCGTGTGTACAGGGGCATAAACGCAGCAGTGATAGGATTGGAGTGGTTCGGTGAGCAAATGAAGACCCTTTGAAGTCACATTGCATGGTACCCATTCCACGGGTCTCAACTCTCCAGGTTTAAGGGATTCTTCCTTCAGCTAAAACATGCATGTGGAACCCAGAGTATGATCAACCGTGTGATCGGGAGACGTTTTCAAATATGTCTCAGTTTTCATCCCCTGGTACTCGGGTGCAACATTCCAGACGCTTTACTAACACTCTCCCGACTTGGAGAGTCAGTGCCTTTAACCTCCTGTTTGCCCCAGTTTGCAATTTCTGCAGAAGATGAACAGGAATAGGGAGGACCAATGAGAGACTAGCTGGAGGTGTCTGGACGGGCAAATTTAACTCTCATTTCCCACCAGGAAGAGGAATTAACCAAAGGCTCAGCGTGCCGTGCCGGAACCAGATTAGGGCCTGAAGCAATCCTGCGGTGTTGCGGCCAGCTCACAAGAAAGCGAGTTGAAGAAAGGAGCTCAGGGGCACTGTAATTCACAAACCTGCAGAGTTATAAATGACAGCTATCGTCCAAAAATATACTGAAGTAAGGCTGCCAAGAGGACTTGAAAGCGGGGCAGAATTGCAGGAAACCGATTTCAGGAGGTAGACTGGAATTGCATTTAAAGCATAGGAAAAGACGCAGAACGTCCACAATGATGCAGTTGGCCTAAAAGGGCGTATGCGTTGTTTCCTGAATATATTCCGGAAAGAACGCATACGCACTTTTTGGCCAACCAAGCAAGCTTGCAAAGAAATCTGCAGTACAATGAAGTCTCACTTCCCCCCGGTCAAAAGGGCCTTCTGAAAAAAGTGTAAAATCCAGAAAGGCAGGACAGGCCATGGAGAACTGGGAGCCTTGTTATGCTGATGGGCGGGATGAAAATTGCCAACATCCACTCAGGAGAAGTGTATGGTGTTTCCTGAAACATCTAAAAAACAAAGCAACAGAGCCTAGGGCACTTCCACTTATAGTCCTATAGCTTAGGGAAATTAAAATCAAAAAGACACAGCCACCCTAAACTTTGGGTCGGCTCAGTTTACAAAAACCTCGTTTACGGTACAAGTTCAATATCACAGAAAGCGAAAAATGGATAAAGAAGTTGTGGTACTTACGTACAATGCAATATCACTCAGCAATGAAATCTATGTCATCAGGCCCGTAGCAGCATAATGAGTGGATTCAGGTATGATGATTCTAACTGAAATAAGTCACACAGAAAAAGAAACATCATAAGATATCACTAATACACAGAATGTAAACTTGGCTACAGAGGAACTGGATTACAAAACAGAACAGGGTCTCAAATTTAGAAAACCAACTTATGCTTGCTTAAGGAGAAAGGTGAGTTGGGGTGCTGCATAAAACCAGAGATTGAAATGAGCACAGATAAACTTCCTTAAGCCAAATATGGAATAGACAAGAGCTACTCCTTGCTCAACGAAATGGACTCAACACCCCATATTAAACACCTAATAATGTACCTGACTAGTATCTTAAAAGCTATGGATTGCTATGTCTCCAAAAGAGAATCAAGCGTGTGTACAGGGGCATAAACGCAGCAGTGATAGGATTGGAGAGGTTCGGTGAGCAAATGAAGATCCTTTGAAGTCATATTGCATGGTACCCATTCCACGGGTCTCAACTCTCCAGGTTTAAGGGATTCTTCCTTCAGCTAACACATGCATGTGGAACCCAGACTATGATCAACCGTTTGATCGGGAGACGTGTTCAAATATGTCTCAGTTCTCGTCCCCTGGTACTAGGGTGCAACTTTCCAGACGCTTTACTAACACTCTCCCGACTTGGAGAGTCAGTGCCTTTAACCTCCTGTTTGGCCCAGTTTGCAATTTCTGCGGAAGATGAACAGGAATCGGGAGAACCAATGAGAGACTAGCTGGAGGTGTCTGGATGGGCAAATTTAACTCTCATTTCCCAACTGGAAGAGGAATTAACCAAAGGCTCAGCGTGCCCTGATGGAACCAGATTAGGGTCTGAAGCAATCCTGCGGTGTTGCGGCCAGCTCACAAGAAAGCGAGTTGAAGAAAGGAGCTCAGGGGCACTGTAATTCACAAATCTGTAGAGTTATAAATGACAGCTATGGTCCAAACATATACTGAAGTAAGGCTGCCAAGAGGACTTGAAAGTGGGGCAGAATTGCAGGAAACCGATCTCAGGAGGTAGACTGGAATTGCATTTAAAGCATAGGAAAAGAGGCAGAATGTCGACAATGATGCACTTGGCCAAAAAGGGCGTATGCGTTTTTTCCTGAATATATTCAGGAAAACAGGCATATGTACTTTTTGGTCAACCAAGCAAGCTTGCAAAGGAAATCTGCACTACAATGAAGTCTCACTTCCCCCCAGTCAAAAGGGCCATCTGAAAAAAGTGTAAAATCCAGAAAGGCAGGACAGGCCATGGAGAACTGGGAGCCTTGTTATGCTGATGGGCGGGATGTAAATTGCCAACAGCCACTCGGGAGAAGTGTATGGTGCTTCCTGAAGCATCTAAAAAACACATGAACAGAGCCTAGGGCATTTCCACTTATGGTCCTATAGCTTAGGGAAATTAAAATCAAAAAGACACAGCCACCCCAAAGTTTGGGATGGCTCTGTTGACAAGAACCTCGTTTACGGTACAAGTTCAATATCGCAGAAAGCGAAAAACGGATAAAGAAGTTGTGGTACTTACGTACAATGCAATATCACTCAGGAATGAAATCTATGTCATCAGGCCCGTAACAGCATAATGAGTGGATTCAGGTATGATGATTCTAACTGATATAAGTCACACAGAAAAAGAAACATCATAAGATATCACTAATAAACGGAATGTAAACTTGGCTACACAGGAACTGGATTACAAAAGAGAACAGGGTCTCAAATTTAGAAAACCAACTTATGCTTGCTTAAGGGGAAAGGTGAGTTGGGGTGCTGCATAAAACCAGAGATTGAAATGAGCACAGATAAAGTTCCTTAAGCCAAATATGTAATAGACAAGAGCTACTCCTTGCTAAACGAAACGGGCTTAACACCCCATATTAAACGCCTAACAATGTGGCTGACTAGTAAGTATCTTAAAACTTATGGATTGCTATGTCTCCAAAAGAGAATGAAGTGTGTGTACAGTGGTAGAAACGCAGCAATGATAGGATTGGAGAGGTTCGGTGAGCAAATGCAGACCCTTTGAAATCATATTGCATGGTACCCATTCCACGGGTCTCAACTCTCCAGGTTTAAGGGATTCTTCCTTCAGCTAAAACATGCATGTGTAACCCAGAGTATGATCAACCGTGTGATCAGGAGATGTGTTCCAATTTGTCTCAGTTCTCGTCCACCGGTACTCGGGTGCAACATTCCAGCCGCTTAACTAACACTCTCCCGAATTGGAGAGTCAGTGCCTTTAACCTCCTGTTTGGCCCAGTTTGAAATTTCTGCGGAAGATAAACAGGAATAGGGAGAACCAATGAGAGACTAGCTGGAGGTGTCTGGACGGGCAAATTTAACTCTCATTTCCCACCAGGAAGAGGAATTAAGCAAAGGCTCAGCGTGCCATGCCGGAACCAGATTAGGGCCTGAAGCAATCCTGTGGTGCTGCGGCCAGCTCACAAGAAAGCGAGTTGAAGAAAGGAGCTCAGGGGCACTGTAATTCACAAACCTGCAGAGTTATAAATGACAGCTATCGTCCAAAAATATACTGAAGTAAGGCTGCCAAGAGGACTTGAAAGCGGGGCAGAATTGCAGGAAACTGATTTCAGTAGGCAGACAGGAATTGCATTTAAAGCATAGGAAAAGAGGCAGAACGTCGACAATGATGCACTTGGCCAAAAAGGGCGTATGCGTTTTTTCCTGAATATATTCCGGAAAAAACGCATACGCACTTTTTGGCCAACAAAGCAAGCTTGCAAAGGAAATCTGCACTACAATGAAGTCTCACTTCCCCCCGGTCAAAAGGGTCATTTCAAAAAAAGTGTAAAATCCAGAAAGGCAGGACAGGCCATGGACAACTGGGAGCCTTGTTGTGCTGATGGGCGGGATGTAAATTGCCAACAGCCACTCTGGAGAAGTGTATGGTGTTTCCTGAAACATCTAAAAAACAAAGCATCAGAGCCTAGGGCACTTCCACTTATGGTCCTATAGCTTAGGGATATTAAAATAAAAAAGACACAGCCACCCCAAAGTTTGGAACGGCTCTGTTTACCAGAGCCACGTTTACGTTACAAGTTCAATATCACAGAAAGTGAAAAATGGATAAAGAAGTTGTGGTACTTACGTACAATGCAATATCACTCAGTAATGAAATCTATGTCATCAGGCCCATAGCAGCATAATGAGTGGATTCAGGTATGATGATTCTAACTGAAATAAGTCACACAGAAAAAGAAACATCATAAGATATCACTAATACACGGAATGTAAACTTGGCTACACAGGAACTGAATTACAAAACAGAACAGGGTCTCAAATTTAGAAAACCAACTTATGCTTGCTTAAGGGGAAAGGTGAGCTGGGTGCTGCATAAAACCAGAGATTGAAATGAGCACAGATAAAGTTCCTTAAGCCAAATATGTAATAGACAAGAGCTACTCCTTGCTCAACGAAATGGACTCAACACCCCATATTAAACGCCTGAGAATGTACCTGACTAGTAAGTATCTTAAAACCTATGGATTGCTATGTCTCCGAAAGAGAATCATGTGTGTGTACAGCGGCATAAACGCAGCAGTGATAGGATTGGAGAGGTTCGGTGAGCAAATGAAGACCCTTTGAAGTCATATTACATGGTACCCGTTCCACGGGTCTCAACTCTCCAGGTTTAAGGCATTCTTCCTTCAGCTAAAGCATGCATGTGGAACCCAGAGTATGATCAACCGTGTGATCGGGAGACGTGTTCCAATATGTCTCAGTTCTCGTCCCCGGGTACTCGGGTGCAACATTCCAGACGCTTAACTAACACTCTCCCGAGTTGGAGAGTCAGTGCCTTTAACCTACTGTTTGGCCCAGTTTGCAATTTCTGTGGAAGATGAACAGGAATAGGGAGAACAAATGAGAGACTAGCTGGAGGTGTCTGGATGGGGAAATTTAACTCTCATTTCCAACCAGGAAGAGGAATTAACCAAAGGCTCAGCATGCCGTGCCGGAACCAGATTAGGGCCTGAAGGAATCCTGCGGTGTTGCGGCCCGCTCACAAGAATGTGAGTTGAAGAAAGGAGCTCAGGGGCACTGTAATTCACAAACCTGCAGAGTTATAAATGACAGCTATCGTCCAAAAATATACTGAAGTAAGGCTGCCAAGAGGACTTGAAAGCGGGGAAGAATTGCAGGAAACCGATTTTACGAGGTAGACTGGAATTGCATTTAAAGCATAGGAAAAGAGGCAGAACGTTGACAATGATGCACTTGGCCAAAAAGGGCGTATGCGTTTTTTCCTGAATATATTCAGGAAAAAACGCATACGCCCTTTTTGGCCAACCAAGCAAGCTTGCAAAGGAAATCTGCACTACAATGAAGTCTCACTTCCCCCTGGTAAAACGGGCCATCTGAAAAAAGTGTAAAATCCAGAAAGGCAGGACAGGCCACGGAGAACTGGGAGCCTTGTTATGCTGATGGGCGGGATGTAAATTGCCAACAGCCACTCGGGAGAAGTGTATGGTGTTTCCTGAAACATCTAAAAAACAAAGCAACAGAGCCCAGGGCAGTTCCACTTATGGTCCTATAGCTTAGGGAAATCAAAATCAAAAAGACACAGCCACCCCTAAGTTTCGGACGGCTCTGTTTACAAGAAACTCGTTTACGGGACAAGTTCAATATCGCAGAAAGTGAAAAATGGATAAAGCAGTTGTGGTACTTACGTACAATGCAATATCACTCAGCAATGAAATCTATGTCATCAGGCCCATAGCAGCATAATGAGTGGATTCAGGTATGATGATTCTATCTGAAATAAGTCACACAGAAAAAGAACCATCATAAGATATCACTAATACACGGAATGTAAACTTGGCTACACAGGAACTGGATTACAAAACAGAACAGGGTCTCAAATTTAGAAAACCAACTTATGCTTGCTTAAGGGGAAAGGTGAGTTGGGGTGCTGCATAAAACTAGAGATTGAAATGTGCACAGATAAAGTTCCTTAAGCCAAATATGGAATAGACAAGAGCTACTCCTTGCTCAATGAAATGGACTCAACACCCCATATTAAACGCCTAAGAATGTACCTGACTAGTAAGTATCTTAAAACCTATGGCTTGCTATGTCTCCAAAAGAGAATCAAGCGTGTGTACAGGGGCATAAACGCAGCAGTGATAGGATTGGAGAGGTTCGGTGAGCAAATGAAGACCCTTTGAAGTCATATTGCATGGTACCCGTTCCACGGGTCTCAACTCTCCAGGTTTAAGGGATTCTTCCTTCAGCTAAAGCATGCATGTGGAACCCAGAGTATGATCAACCGTGTGATCGGGAGACGTGTTCCAATATGTCTCAGTTCTCGTCCCCTTGTACTCGGGTGCAATATTCCAGAAGCTTTACTAACACTCTCCCGACTTGGAGAGTCAGTGCCTTTAAACTCCTGTTTTGGCCAGTTTGCAATTTCTGCGGAAGATGAACAGGAATAGGGAGAACCAATGAGAGACAAGCTGGAGGTGTCTGGACGGGCAAATTTAACTCTCATTTCCCACCAGGAAGAGGAATTAAGCAAAGGCTCAGCGTGCCGTGCCAGAACCAGATTAGGGCCTGAAGCAATCCTGCGGTGTTGCGGCCAGCTCACAAGAAAGCGAGTTGAAGAAAGGAGCTCAGGGGCAGTGTAATCACAAACCTGCAGAGTTATAAATGACAGCTATCGTCCAAAAATATACTGAAGGAAGGCTGCCAAGAGGACTTGAAATCGGCGCAGAATTGCAGGAAACCGATTTCAGGAGGTAGACTGGAATTGCATTTAAAGCATAGGAAAAGAGGCAGAACGTCGACAATGATGCACTTGGCCAAAAAGGGCGTATGCATTTTTTCCTGAATATATTCAGGAAAAAACGCATACGCACTTTTTGGCCAACAAAGCAAGCTTGCAAAGGAAATCTGCACTACAATGAAGTCTCACTTCCCCCCGGTCAAAAGGGCCATCTGAAAAAAGTGTAAAATCCAAAAAGGCAGGACAGACCATGGAGCACTGGGAGCCTTGTTATGCTGATGGGCGGGATGTAAATTGCCAACAGCCACTGGGGAGAAGTGTATGGTGTTTCCTGAAACATCTAAAAAACAAAGCAACAGAGCCTAGGGCACTTCCACTTATGGTCCTATAGCTTAGGGAAATTAAAATCAAAAAGAGACAGCCACCCCAAAGTTTGGGACGGCTCTGTTTACAAGAACCTCATTTACGGTACAAGTTCAATATTGCAGAAAGTGAAAAATGGATAAAGAAGTTGTGGTACTTACGTACAATGCAATATCACTCAGCAATGAAATCTATGTCATCAGGCCCGTAGCAGCATAATGAGTGGATTCAGGTATGATGATTCTAACTGAAATAAGTCACACAGAAAAAGAAACATCGTAAGATATCACTAATACACGGAATGTAAACTTGGCTACACAGGAACTGGATTACAAAACAGAACAGGGTCTCAAATTTAGAAAACCAACTTATGCTTGTTTAAGGGGAAAGGTGAGTTGGGGTGCTGCGTAAAACCAGAGATTGAAATGAGCACAGATAAATTCCTTAAGCCAAATATGGAATAGACAAGAGCTACTCCTTGCTCAACGAAATGGACTCAAAACCCCATATAAAACGCCTAAGAATGTACCTGACTAGTAAGTATCTTAAAACCTAAAGATTGCTATGTGTCTGAAAGAGAATCAAGTGTGAGTACAGGGGGATAAACGCAGCAGTGATAGGATTGGAGAGGTTCGGTGAGCAAATGAAGACCCTTTGAAGTCATATTGCATGGTACCCATTCCACGGGTCTCAACTCTCCAGGTTTAAGGGATTCTTCCTTCACCTAAAACATGCATGTGGAACCCAGAGTATGATCAACCGTGTGATCGGGAGACGTGTTCCAATATGTCTCAGTTCTCGTCCGCTGCTACTCGGGTGCAACATTCCAGACGCTTTACTAACACTCTCCCGACTTGGAGAGTCAGTGCCTTTAACCTCCTGTTTGGCCCAGTTTCCAATTTCTGCGGAAGATGAACAGGAATAGGGAGGACAAATGAGAGACTAGCTGGAGGTGTCTGGACGGGCAAATTTAACTCTCATTTCCCACCAGGAAGAGGAATTAACCAAAGGCTCAGTGTGCCGTGCCGGAACTAGATTAGGGCCTGAAGCAATCCTGCGTTGTTGCGGCCATTTCACAAGAAAGCGAGTTGAAGAAAGGAGCTCAGGGGCACTGTAATTCACAAACCTGCAGAGTTATAAATGACAGCTATCGTCCAAAAGTATACTGAAGTAAGGCTGCCAAGAGGACTTGAAAGCAGGGCAGAATTGCAGGAAACCAATTTCAGGAGGTAGACTGCAATTGCATTTAAAGCATAGGAAAAGAGGCAGAACGTCCACAATGATGCACTTGGCCAAAAAGGGCGTATGCGTTTTTTCCTGAATATATTCAGGAAAAAACGCATACGCCCTTTTTGGCAAACCAAGCAAGCTTGCAAAGGAAATCTGCACTACAATGAAGTCTCACTTCCCCCCGGTCAAAAGGGCCATCTGAAAAAAGTGTAAAATCCAGAAAGGCAGGACAGGCCATGGAGAACTGGGAGCCTTGTTATGTTGATGGGCGGGATGAAAATTGCCAACAGCCACTGGGGAGAAGTGTATGGTGTTTCCTGAAACATCTAAAAAACAAAGCAACAGAGCCTAGGGCACTTCCACTTATGGTCCTATAGCTTAGGGAAATTAAAATCAAAAAGACACAGCCACCCCAAAGTTTGGGATGGTTCTGTTTACAAGAACCTCGTTTACGGTACAAGTTCAATATCGCAGAAAGTGAAAAATGGACAAAGAAATTGTGGTACTTACGTACAATGCAATATCACTCAGCAATGCAATCTATGTCATCAGGCCCATAGCAGCATAATGAGTGGATTCAGGTATGATGAATCTAACTGAAATAAGTCACAAAGAAAAAGAAACATCATAAGATATCACTAATACACGGAATGTAAACTTGGTTACACAGGAACTGGATTATAAAACAGAAGAGGGTCTCAAATTTAGAAAACCAACATATGCTTGATTAAGGGGAAAGGTGAGTTGGGGTGTTGCATAAAACCAGAGATTGAAATGAGCAAAGATAAAGTTCCTTAAGCCAAATTTGGAATAGACAAGAGCTACACCTTGCTCAATGAAATGGACTCAACACCCCATATTAAAATCCTAAGAATGTAGCTGACTAGTAAGTATCTTAAAACCTATGGATTGCTATGTCTCTGAAAGAGAATCAAGCGTGAGTACAGGGGTATAAACGCAGCAGTGATAGGATTGGAGAGGTTCGGTGAGCAAATGAAGACCCTTTGAAGTCATATTTCATGGTACCCATTCCACGGGTATCAAGTCTCCTGTTTTAAAGGTTTCTGCCTTCAGCTAAAACATGCATGTGGAACACATAGTATGATCAACTGTTTGATTGGGAGACGTGTTCCAATATGTCTCAGTTCTCATCCCCTGGTACTCGGGTACAACATTCCAGGTGCTTTACTAATACTCTCCCGACTTGGAGAGTCAGTGTCTTTAACCTCCTGTTTGGCCCAGGTTGCAAATTCCACGGAAGATGAACAGGAATAGGGAGAACCAATGAGAGACTAGCTGGAGGTGTCTGGACGGGCAAATTTAACTCTCATTTCCCACCAGGAAGAGGAATTAACCAAAGGCTCAGCGTGCCGTGCCGGAACCAGATTAGGGCCTAAAGCAATCCTGCGGTGTTGCGGCCAGCTCACAAGAAAGCGAGTTGAAGAAAGGAGCTCAGGGGCACTGTAATTCACAAACTTGCAGAGTTATAAATGACAGCTATCGTCCAAAAATATACTGAAGTAAGGGTGCCAAGAGGACTTGAAAGCGGGGCAGAATTGCAGGAAACCGATTTCAGGAGGTAGACTGGAATTGCATTTAAATCATAGGAAAAGAGGCAGAACGTCGACAATGATGCACTTGGCCAAAAAGGGCGTATGCGTTTTTTCCTGCATATATTCAGGAAAAAACGCATACGCCCATTTTGGCCAACCAAGCAAGCTTGCAAAGGAAATCTGCACTACAATGTACTCTCACTTCCCCCCGGTCAAAAGGGCCATCTGAAAAAAGTGTAAAATCCAGAAAGGCAACACAGGCCATGGAGAACTGGGAGCCTTGTTATGCTGATGGGCGGGATGTAAATTGCCAACAGCCACTCGGGAGAAGTGTATGGTGTTTCCTGAAACATCTAAAAAACAAAGCAACAGAGCCTAGGGCACTTCCACTTATGGCCCTATAGCCTAGGGAAATTAACATCAAAAAGACACAGCCACCCCAAAGTTTGGGACGGCTCTGTTTACAAGAACCTCATTTACGGTACAAGTTCAATATCACAGAAAGCGAAAAATGGGAAAAGAAGTTGTGGTATTTACGTACAATGCAATATCCCTCAGCAATGACATCTATATCATCAGGCCCGTGGCAGCATAATGAGTGGATTCAGGTATGATGATTCTAACTGAAATAAGTCACACAGAAAAAGAAACATCATAAGATATCACTAATACACGGAATGTAAACTTGGCTACACAGGAACTGTATTACAAAAGAGAACAGGGTCTCAAATTTAGAAAACCAACTTATGCTTGCTTAAGGGGAAAGGTGAGTTGGGGTGCTGCATAAAACCAGAGATTGAAATGAGCACAGATAAATTTCCTTAAGCCAAATATGGAATAGACAAGAGCTACTCCTTGCTCAACGAAATGGACTCAACACCCCATATTAAATGCCTAAGAATGTACCTGACTAGTAAGTATCTTAAAACCTATGGATTGCTATGTCTCCAAAAGAGAATCAAGCGTGTGTACAGGGGCATAAACGCAGCAGTGATAGGATTGGAGAGGTTCGGTGAGCAAATGAAGACCCTTTGAAGTCATATTGCATGGTACCCATTCCACGGGTCTCAACTCTCCAGGTTTAAGGGATTCTTCCTTCACCTAAAGCATGCATGTGGATTCCAGAGTATGATCAACCATGTGATCGGGAGACGTGTTCCAATATGTCTCAGTTCTCGTCCCCTTGTACTCGGGTGCAACATTCCAGACGCTTTACTAACACTCTCCCGACTTGGAGAGTCAGTGCCTTTAAACTCCTGTTTGGGCCAGTTTGCAATTTCTGCGGAAGATGAACAGGAATAGGGAGAACCAATGAGAGACTAGCTGGAGGTGTCTGGACGGGCAAATTTAACTCTCATTTCCCACCAGGAAGAGGAATTAAGCAAAGGCTCAGCGTGCCGTGCCAGAACCAGATTAGGGCCTGAAGCAATCCTGCGGTGTTGCGGCCAGCTCACAAGAAAGCGAGTTGAAGAAAGGCGCTCGGGGCACTGTAATTCACAAACCTGCAGAGTTATAAATGACAGCTATCGTCCAAAAATATACTGAAGTAAGGCTGCCAAGAGGACTTGAAAGCGGGGCAGAATTGCAGGAAGCCGATTTCAGGAGGTAGACTGGAATTGCATTTAAAGCATAGGAAAAGAGGCAGAACGTCCACAATGATGCACTTGGCCAAAAAGGGCGTATGCGTTTTTTCCTGAATATATTCAGGAAAAAACGCATACGCCCTTTTTGGACAACCAAGCAAGCTTGCAAAGGAAATCTGCACTACAATGAAGTCTCACTTCCCCCCGGTCAAAAGGGCCATCTGAAAAAAGTGTAAAATCCAGAAAGGCAGGACAGGCCATGGAGAACTGGGAGCCTTGTTATGTTGATGGGCGGGATGAAAATTGCCAACAGCCACTGGGGAGAAGTGTATGGTGTTTCCTGATACATCTAAAAAACAAAGCAACAGAGCCTAGGGCACTTCCACTTATGGTCCTATAGCTTAGGGAAATTAAATTCAAAAAGACACAGCCACCCCAAAGTTTGGGATGGTTCTGTTTACAAGAACCTCGTTTACGGTACAAGTTCAATATCGCAGAAAGTGAAAAATGGATAAAGAAATTGTGGTACTTACGTACAATGCAATATCACTCAGCAATGCAATCTATGTCATCAGGCCCATAGCAACATAATGAGTGGATTCAGGTATGATGAATCTAACTGAAATAAGTCACAAAGAAAAAGAAACATCATAAGATATCACTAATACACGGAATGTAAACTTGGCTACACAGGAACTGGATTATAAAACAGAAGAGGGTCTCAAATTTAGAAAACCAACATATGCTTGATTAAGGGGAAAGGTGAGTTGGGGTGCTGCATAAAACCAGAGATTGAAATGAGCACAGATAAAGTTCCTTAAGCCAAATTTGGAATAGACAAGAGCTACACCTTGCTCAAAGAAATGGACTCAACACCCCATATTAAAATCCTAAGAATGTAGCTGACTAGTAAGTATCTTAAAACCTATGGATTGCTATGTCTCTGAAAGAGAATCAAGCGTGAGTACAGGGGCATAAACGCAGCAGTGATAGGATTGGAGAGGTTCGGTAAACAAATGAAGACCCTTTGAAGTCATATTTCATGGTACCCATTCCACGGGTATCAAGTCTCCTGTTTTAAAGGTTTCTGCCTTCAGCTAAAACATGCATGTGGAACACATAGTATGATCAACTGTTTGATTGGGAGACGTGTTCCAATATGTCTCAGTTCTCATCCCCTGGTACTCGGGTACAACATTCCAGGTGCTTTACTAATACTCTCCCGACTTGGAGAGTCAGTGTCTTTAACCTCCTGTTTGGCCCAGGTTGCAAATTCCACGGAAGATGAACAGGAATAGGGAGAACCAATGAGAGACTAGCTGGAGGTGTCTGGACGGGCAAATTTAACTCTCATTTCCCACCAGGAAGAGGAATTAACCAAAGGCTCAGCGTGCCGTGCCGGAACCAGATTAGGGCCTAAAGCAATCCTGCGGTGTTGCGGCCAGCTCACAAGAAAGCGAGTTGAAGAAAGGAGCTCAGGGGCACTGTAATTCACAAACTTGCAGAGTTATAAATGACAGCTATCGTCCAAAAATATACTGAAGTAAGGGTGCCAAGAGGACTTGAAAGCGGGGCAGAATTGCAGGAAACCGATTTCAGGAGGTAGACTGGAATTGCATTTAAATCATAGGAAAAGAGGCAGAACGTCGACAATGATGCACTTGGCCAAAAAGGGCGTATGCGTTTTTTCCTGCATATATTCAGGAAAAAACGCATACGCCCATTTTGGCCAACCAAGCAAGCTTGCAAAGGAAATCTGCACTACAATGTACTCTCACTTCCCCCCGGTCAAAAGGGCCATCTGAAAAAAGTGTAAAATCCAGAAAGGCAACACAGGCCATGGAGAACTGGGAGCCTTGTTATGCTGATGGGCGGGATGTAAATTGCCAACAGCCACTCGGGAGAAGTGTATGGTGTTTCCTGAAACATCTAAAAAACAAAGCAACAGAGCCTAGGGCACTTCCACTTATGGCCCTATAGCCTAGGGAAATTAACATCAAAAAGACACAGCCACCCCAAAGTTTGGGACGGCTCTGTTTACAAGAACCTCATTTACGGTACAAGTTCAATATCACAGAAAGCGAAAAATGGGAAAAGAAGTTGTGGTATTTACGTACAATGCAATATCCCTCAGCAATGACATCTATATCATCAGGCCCGTGGCAGCATAATGAGTGGATTCAGGTATGATGATTCTAACTGAAATAAGTCACACAGAAAAAGAAACATCATAAGATATCACTAATACACGGAATGTAAACTTGGCTACACAGGAACTGTATTACAAAAGAGAACAGGGTCTCAAATTTAGAAAACCAACTTATGCTTGCTTAAGGGGAAAGGTGAGTTGGGGTGCTGCATAAAACCAGAGATTGAAATGAGCACAGATAAAGTTCCTTAAGCCAAATATGGAATAGACAAGAGCTACTCCTTGCTCAACGAAATGGACTCAACACCCCATATTAAATGCCTAAGAATGTACCTGACTAGTAAGTATCTTAAAACCTATGGATTGCTATGTCTCCAAAAGAGAATCAAGCGTGTGTACAGGGGCATAAACGCAGCAGTGATAGGATTGGAGAGGTTCGGTGAGCAAATGAAGACCCTTTGAAGTCATATTGCATGGTACCCATTCCACGGGTCTCAACTCTCCAGGTTTAAGGGATTCTTCCTTCACCTAAAGCATGCATGTGGATTCCAGAGTATGATCAACCATGTGATCGGGAGACGTGTTCCAATATGTCTCAGTTCTCGTCCCCTTGTACTCGGGTGCAACATTCCAGACGCTTTACTAACACTCTCCCGACTTGGAGAGTCAGTGCCTTTAAACTCCTGTTTGGGCCAGTTTGCAATTTCTGCGGAAGATGAACAGGAATAGGGAGAACCAATGAGAGACTAGCTGGAGGTGTCTGGACGGGCAAATTTAACTCTCATTTCCCACCAGGAAGAGGAATTAAGCAAAGGCTCAGCGTGCCGTGCCAGAACCAGATTAGGGCCTGAAGCAATCCTGCGGTGTTGCGGCCAGCTCACAAGAAAGCGAGTTGAAGAAAGGCGCTCGGGGCACTGTAATTCACAAACCTGCAGAGTTATAAATGACAGCTATCGTCCAAAAATATACTGAAGTAAGGCTGCCAAGAGGACTTGAAAGCGGGGCAGAATTGCAGGAAGCCGATTTCAGGAGGTAGACTGGAATTGCATTTAAAGCATAGGAAAAGAGGCAGAACGTCCACAATGATGCACTTGGCCAAAAAGGGCGTATGCGTTTTTTCCTGAATATATTCAGGAAAAAACGCATACGCCCTTTTTGGACAACCAAGCAAGCTTGCAAAGGAAATCTGCACTACAATGAAGTCTCACTTCCCCCCGGTCAAAAGGGCCATCTGAAAAAAGTGTAAAATCCAGAAAGGCAGGACAGGCCATGGAGAACTGGGAGCCTTGTTATGTTGATGGGCGGGATGAAAATTGCCAACAGCCACTGGGGAGAAGTGTATGGTGTTTCCTGATACATCTAAAAAACAAAGCAACAGAGCCTAGGGCACTTCCACTTATGGTCCTATAGCTTAGGGAAATTAAATTCAAAAAGACACAGCCACCCCAAAGTTTGGGATGGTTCTGTTTACAAGAACCTCGTTTACGGTACAAGTTCAATATCGCAGAAAGTGAAAAATGGATAAAGAAATTGTGGTACTTACGTACAATGCAATATCACTCAGCAATGCAATCTATGTCATCAGGCCCATAGCAACATAATGAGTGGATTCAGGTATGATGAATCTAACTGAAATAAGTCACAAAGAAAAAGAAACATCATAAGATATCACTAATACACGGAATGTAAACTTGGCTACACAGGAACTGGATTATAAAACAGAAGAGGGTCTCAAATTTAGAAAACCAACATATGCTTGATTAAGGGGAAAGGTGAGTTGGGGTGCTGCATAAAACCAGAGATTGAAATGAGCACAGATAAAGTTCCTTAAGCCAAATTTGGAATAGACAAGAGCTACACCTTGCTCAAAGAAATGGACTCAACACCCCATATTAAAATCCTAAGAATGTAGCTGACTAGTAAGTATCTTAAAACCTATGGATTGCTATGTCTCTGAAAGAGAATCAAGCGTGAGTACAGGGGCATAAACGCAGCAGTGATAGGATTGGAGAGGTTCGGTAAACAAATGAAGACCCTTTGAAGTCATATTTCATGGTACCCATTCCACGGGTATCAAGTCTCCTGGTTTAAAGGTTTCTGCCTTCAGCTAAACATGCATGTGGAACACATAGTATGATCAACTGTTTGATTGGGAGACGTGTTCAAATATGTCTCAGTTCTCATCCCCTGATACTCGGGTACAACATTCCAGGTGCTTTACTAATAATCTCCCGACTTGGAGAGTCAGTGTCTTTAACCTCCTGTTTGGCCCAGGTTGCAAATTCCACGGAAGATGAACAGGAATAGGGAGAACCAATGAGAGACTAGCTGGAGGTGTCTGGACGGGCAAATTTAACTCTCATTTCCCACCAGGAAGAGGAATTAACCAAAGGCTCAGTGTGCCGTGCCGGAACCAGATTAGGGCCTGAAGCAATCCTGCGGTGTTGCGGCCAGCTCACAAGAAAGCGAGTTGAAGAAAGGAGCTCAGGGGCACTGTAATTCACAAACCTGCAGAGTTATAAATGACAGCTATCGTCCAAAAATATACTGAAGTAAGGCTGCCAAGAGGACTTGAAAGCGGGGCAGAATTGCAGGAAACCGATTTCAGGAGGTAGACTGGAATTGCATTTAAATCATAGGAAAAGAGGCAGAACGTCGACAATGATGCACTTGGCCAAAAAGGGCGTATGCGTTTTTTCCTGCATATATTCAGGAAAAAACGCATACGCCCATTTTGGCCAACCAAGCAAGCTTGCAAAGGAAATCTGCACTACAATGAAGTCTCACTTCCCCCCGGTCAAAAGGGCCATCTGAAAAAAGTGTAAAATCCAGAAAGGCAGGACAGGCCATGGAGAACTGGGAGCCTTGTTATGCTGATGGGCGGGATGTAAATTGCCAACAGCCACTCGGGAGAAGTGTATGGTGTTTCCTGAAACATCTAAAAAACAAAGCAACAGAGCCCAGGGCAGTTTCACTTATGGTCCTATAGCTTAGGGAAATTAAAATCAAAAAGACACAGCCACCCCAAAGTTTGGGACGTCTCTGTTTACAAGAACCTCATTTACGGTACAAGTTCAATTTCGCAAAAAGTGAAAAATGGATAAGGAAATTGTGGTACTTACGTACAATGCAATATCACTCAGCAATGAAATCTATGTCATCAGGCCCGTAGCAGCATAATGAGTGGATTCAGGTATGATGATTCTAACTGAAATAAGTCACACAGAAAAAGAAACATCATGAGATATCACTAAAACACGGAATGTAATCTTGGCTACACAGGAACTGAATTACAAAACAGAACAGGGAATCAAATTTAGAAAACCAACTTATGCTTGCTTAAGGGGAAAGGTGAGTTGGGGTGCTGCATAAAACCAGAGATTGAAATGAGCACAGATAAAGTTCCTTAAGCCAAATATGGAATAGACAAGAGCTACTCCTTGCTCAACGAAATGGACTCAACACCCCATATTAAACGCCTAAGAATGTACCTGACTAGTAAGTATCTTAAAACCTATGGATTGCTCTGTCTCCGAAAGAGAATCAGGCGTGTGTACAGGGGCATAAATGCAGCAGTGATAGGATTGGAGAGGTTCGGTGAGCAAATGAAGACCCTTTGAAGTCATATTGCATGGTACCCATTCCACGGGTCTCAACTCTCCAGGTTTAAGGGATTCTTCCTTCAGCTAAAACATGCATGTGGAACCCAGGGTATGATCAACCGTGTGATCGGTAGACGTGTTCCAATATGTCTCAGTTCTCATCCCCTGGTATTCGGGTGCAACACTCCAGACGCTTTAGTAACACTCTCCCGACTTGGAGAGTCAGTGCCTTTAACCTCCTGTTTGGCCCAGTTTGCAATTTCTGCGGAAGATGAACAGGAATAGGGAGAAACAATGAGGGACTAGCTGGAGGTGTCTGGACGGGCAAATTTAACTCTCATTTCCCACCAGGAAGAGGAATTAACCAAAGGCTCAGCGTGCCGAGCCGGAACCAGATTAGGGCCTGAAGCAATCCTGCCGTGTTGCGGCCAGCTCACAAGAAAGCGACTTGAAGAAAGAAGCTCAGGGGCACTGTAATTCACAAACCTGCAGAGATATAAATGACAGCTATCGTCCAAAAATATACTGAAGTAAGGCTGCAGGGAAGACTTGAAAGCGGGGCAGAATTGCAGGAAACCGATTTCAGGAGGTAGACTGGAATTGCACTTAAAGCATAGGAAAAGAGGCAGAACGTCGACAATGATGCACTTGGCCAAAAAGGGCGTATGCATTTTTTCCTGAATATATTCAGGAAAAAACGCATACGCCCTTTTTGGCCAACCAAGCAAGCTTGCAAAGGAAATCTGCACTACAATGAAGTCTCACTTCCCCCTGGTCAAAAGGGCCATCTGAAAAAAGTGTAAAATCCAGAAAGGCAGGACAGGCCATGGAGTACTGGGAGCCTTGTTATGCTGATGGGCGGGATGTAAATTGCCAAGAGCCACTCGGGAGAAGTGTATGGTGTTTCCTGAAACATCTAAAAAACAAAGCAACAGAGCCTAGGGCACTTCCACATATGGTCCTATAGCTTAGGGAAATCAAAATCAAAAAGACACAGCCACCCCTAAGTTTCGGACGGCTCTGTTTACAAGAAACTCGTTTACGGGACAAGTTCAATATCACAGAAAGTGAAAAATGGATAAAGCAGTTGTGGTACTTACGTACAATGCAATATCACTCAGCAATGAAATCTATGTCATCAGGCCCATAGCAGCATAATGAGTGGATTCAGGTATGATGATTCTATCTGAAATAAGTCACACAGAAAAAGAAACATCGTAAGATATCACTAATACACGGAATGTAAACTTGGCTACACAGGAACTGGATTACAAAACAGAACAGGGACTCAAATTTAGAAAACCAACTTATGCTTGCTTAAGGGGAAAGGTGAGTTGGGGTGCTGCGTAAAACCAGAGATTGAAATGAGCACAGATAAAGTTCCTTAAGCCAAATATGGAATACACAAGAGCTACTCCTTGCTCAACGAAATGGACTCAAAACCCCATATAAAACGCCTAAGAATGTACCTGACTAGTAAGTATCTTAAAACCTAAAGATTGCTATGTGTCTGAAAGAGAATCAAGTGTGAGTACAGGGGGATAAACGCAGCAGTGATAGGATTGGAGAGGTTCGGTGAGCAAATGAAGACCCTTTGAAGTCATATTGCATGGTACCCATTCCACGGGTCTCAACTCTCCAGGTTTAAGGGATTCTTCCTTCACCTAAAACATGCATGTGGAACCCAGAGTATGATCAACCGTGTGATCGGGAGACGTGTTCCAATATGTCTCAGTTCTCGTCCGCTGCTACTCGGGTGCAACATTCCAGACGCTTTACTAACACTCTCCCGACTTGGAGAGTCAGTGCCTTTAACCTCCTGTTTGGCCCAGTTTCCAATTTCTGCGGAAGATGAACAGGAATAGGGAGGACAAATGAGAGACTAGCTGGAGGTGTCTGGACGGGCAAATTTAACTCTCATTTCCCACCAGGAAGAGGAATTAACCAAAGGCTCAGTGTGCCGTGCCGGAACTAGATTAGGGCCTGAAGCAATCCTGCGGTGTTGCGGCCATTTCACAAGAAAGCGAGTTGAAGAAAGGAGCTCAGGGGCACTGTAATTCACAAACCTGCAGAGTTATAAATGACAGCTATCGTCCAAAAGTATACTGAAGTAAGGCTGCCAAGAGGACTTGAAAGCAGGGCAGAATTGCAGGAAACCAATTTCAGGAGGTAGACTGGAATTGCATTTAAAGCATAGGAAAAGAGGCAGAACGTCCACAATGATGCACTTGGCCAAAAAGGGCGTATGCGTTTTTTCCTGAATATATTCAGGAAAAAACGCATACGCCCTTTTTGGCCAACCAAGCAAGCTTGCAAAGGAAATCTGCACTACAATGAAGTCTCACTTCCCCCCGGTCAAAAGGGCCATCTGAAAAAAGTGTAAAATCCAGAAAGGCAGGACAGGCCATGGAGAACTGGGAGCCTTGTTATGTTGATGGGCGGGATGAAAATTGCCAACAGCCACTGGGGAGAAGTGTATGGTGTTTCCTGAAACATCTAAAAAACAAAGCAACAGAGCCTAGGGCACTTCCACTTATGGTCCTATAGCTTAGGGAAATTAAAATCAAAAAGACACAGCCACCGCAAAGTTTGGGATGGTTCTGTTTACAAGAACCTCGTTTACGGTACAAGTTCAATATCGCAGAAAGTGAAAAATGGATAAAGAAATTGTGGTACTTACGTACAATGCAATATCACTCAGCAATGCAATCTATATCATCAGGCCCATAGCAGCATAATGAGTGGATTCAGGTATGATGAATCTAACTGAAATAAGTCACAAAGAAAAAGAAACATCATAAGATATCACTAATACACGGAATGTAAACTTGGCTACACAGGAACTGGATTATAAAACAGAAGAGGGTCTCAAATTTAGAAAACCAACATATGCTTGATTAAGGGGAAAGGTGAGTTGGGGTACTGCATAAAACCAGAGATTGAAATGAGCAAAGATAAAGTTCCTTAAGCCAAATTTGGAATAGACAAGAGCTACACCTTGCTCAATGAAATGGACTCAACACCCCATATTAAAATCCTAAGAATGTAGCTGACTAGTAAGTATCTTAAAACCTATGGATTGCTATGTCTCTGAAAGAGAATCAAGCGTGAGTACAGGGGCATAAACGCAGCAGTGATAGGATTGGAGAGGTTCGGTGAGCAAATGAAGACCCTTTGAAGTCATATTTCATGGTACCCATTCCACGGGTATCAAGTCTCCTGTTTTAAAGGTTTCTGCCTTCAGCTAAAACATGCATGTGGAACACATAGTATGATCAACTGTTTGATTGGGAGACGTGTTCCAATATGTCTCAGTTCTCATTCCCTGGTACTCGGGTACAACATTCCAGGTGCTTTACTAATACTCTCCCGACTTGGAGAGTCAGTGTCTTTAACCTCCTGTTTGGCCAAGGTTGCAAATTCCACGGAAGATGAACAGGAATAGGGAGAACCAATGAGAGACTAGCTGGAGGTGTCTGGACGGGCAAATTTAACTCTCATTTCCCACCAGGAAGAGGAATTAACCAAAGGCTCAGCGTGCCGGGCCGGAACCAGATTAGGGCCTGAAGCAATCCTGCGGTGTTGCGGCCAGCTCACAAGAAAGCGAGTTGAAGAAAGGAGCTCAGGGGCACTGTAATTCACAAACCTGCAGAGTTATAAATGACAGCTATCGTCCAAAAATATACTGAAGTAAGGCTGCCAAGAGGACTTGAAAGCGGGGCAGAATTGCAGGAAACCGATTTCAGGAGGTAGACTGGAATTGCATTTAAATCATAGGAAAAGAGGCAGAACGTCGACAATGATGCACTTGGCCAAAAAGGGCGTATGCGTTTTTTCCTGCATATATTCAGGAAAAAACGCATACGCCCATTTTGGCCAACCAAGCAAGCTTGCAAAGGAAATCTGCACTACAATGAAGTCTCACTTCCCCCCGGTCAAAAGGGCCATCTGAAAAAAGTGTAAAATCCAGAAAGGCAACACAGGCCATGGAGAACTGGGAGCCTTGTTATGCTGATGGGCGGGATGTAAATTGCCAACAGCCACTCGGGAGAAGTGTATGGTGTTTCATGAAACATCTAAAAAACAAAGTAACAGAGCCTAGGGCACTTCCACTTATGGCCCTATAGCCTAGGGAAATTAACATCAAAAAGACACAGCCACCCCAAAGTTTGGGACGGCTCTGTTTAGAAGAAACTCGTTTAAGGGACTAGTTCAATATCGCAGAAAGTGAAAAATGGATAAAGAAGTTGTGGTACTTACGTACAATGCAATATCACTCAGCAAAGAAATCTATGTCATCAGGCCCGTAGCAGCATAACGAGTGGATTCAGGTATGATGATTCTAACTGAAATAAGCCACACAGAAAAAGAAACATCATAAGATATCACTAATACACGGAATGTAAACTTGGCTACACAGGAACTGTATTACAAAAGAGAACAGGGTCTCAAATTTAGAAAACCAACTTATGCTTGATTAAGGGGAAAGGTGAGTTGGTGTGCTGCATAAAACCAGAGATTGAAATGAGCACAGAAAAAGTTCCTTAAGCCAAATATGGAATAGACAAGAGCTACTCCTTGCTCAACGAAATGGACTCAACACCCCATATTAAATGCCTAAGAATGTACCTGACTAGTAAGTATCTTAAAACCTATGGATTGCTATGTCTCCAAAAGAGAATCAAGCGTGTGTACAGGGGCATAAACGCAGCAGTGATAGGATTGGAGAGGTTCGGTGAGCAAATGAAGACCCTTTGAAGTCATATTGCATGGTACCCATTCCACGGGTCTCAACTCTCCAGCTTTAAGGGATTCTTCCTTCACCTAAAGCATGCATGTGGAACCCAGAGTATGATCAACCATGTGATCGGGAGACGTGTTCCAATATGTCTCAGTTCTCGTCCCCTTGTACTCGGGTGCAACATTCCAGACGCTTTACTAACACTCTCCCGACTGGGAGAGTCAGTGCCTTTAAACTCCTGTTTGGGCCAGTTTGCAATTTCTGCGTAAGATGAACAGGAATAGGGAGAACCAATGAGAGACTAGCTGGAGGTGTCTGGACGGGCAAATTTAACACTCATTTCCCACCAGGAAGAGGAATTAAGCAAAGGCTCAGTGTGCCGTGCCGGAACCAGATTAGGGCCTGAAGCAATCCTGCGGTGTTGCGGCCAGCTCACAAGAAAGCGAGTTGAAGAAAGGCGCTCGGGGCACTGTAATTCACAAACCTGCAGAGTTATAAATGACAGCTATCGTCCAAAAATATACTGAAGTAAGGCTGCCAAGAGGACTTGAAAGCGGGGCAGAATTGCAGGAACCCGATTTCAGGAGGTAGACTGGAATTGCATTTAAAGCATAGGAAAACAGGCAGAACGTCCACAATGATGCACTTGGCCAAAAAGGGCGTATGCGTTTTTTCCTGAATATATTCAGGAAAAAACGCATACGCCCTTTTTGGCCAACCAAGCAAGCTTGCAAAGGAAATCTGCACTACAATGAAGTCTCACTTCCCCCCGGTCAAAAGGGCCATCTGAAAAAAGTGTAAAATCCAGAAAGGCAGGACAGGCCATGGAGAACTGGGAGCCTTGTTATGTTGATGGGCGGGATGAAAATTGCCAACAGCCACTGGGGAGAAGTGTATGGTGTTTCCTGAAACATCTAAAAAACAAAGCAACAGAGCCTAGGGCACTTCCACTTATGGTCCTATAGCTTAGGGAAATTAAAATCAAAAAGACACAGCCACCGCAAAGTTTGGGATGGTTCTGTTTACAAGAACCTCGTTTACGGTACAAGTTCAATATCGCAGAAAGTGAAAAATGGATAAAGAAATTGTGGTACTTACGTACAATGCAATATCACTCAGCAATGCAATCTATGTCATCAGGCCCATAGCAGCATAATGAGTGGATTCAGGTATGATGAATCTAACTGAAATAAGTCACAAAGAAAAAGAAACATCATAAGATATCACTAATACACGGAATGTAAACTTGGCTACACAGGAACTGGATTATAAAACAGAAGAGGGTCTCAAATTTAGAAAACCAACATATGCTTGATTAAGGGGAAAGGTGAGTTGGGGTGCTGCATAAAACCAGAGATTGAAATGAGCAAAGATAAAGTTCCTTAAGCCAAATATGGAATAGACAAGAGCTACTCCTTGCTCAACGAAATGGACTCAACACCCCATATTAAATGCCTAAGAATGTACCTGACTAGTAAGTATCTTAAAACCTATGGATTGCTATGTCTCCGAAAGAGAATCAATCGTGAGTACAGGGGCATAAACGCAGCAGTGATAGGATTGGAGAGGTTCGGTAAGCAAATGAAGACCCTTTGAAGTCATATTGCATGGTACCCATTCCACGGGTATCAACTCTCCAGGTTTAAGGGATTCTTCCTTCACCTAAAGCATGCATGTGGAACCCAGAGTATGATCAACCGTGTGATCGGGAGATGTGTTCCAATATGTCTCAGTTCTCGTCCCCTTGTACTCGGGTGCAACATTCCAGATGCTTTACTAACACTCTCCCGACTTGGAGAGTCAGTGCCTTTAAACTCCTGTTTGGGCCAGTTTGCAATTTCTGCGGAAGATGAACAGGAATAGGGAGAACCAATGAGAGACTAGCTGGAGGTGTCTGGACGGGCAAATTTAACTCTCATTTCCCACCAGGAAGAGGAATTAAGCAAAGGCTCAGCGTGCCGTGCCAGAACCAGATTAGGGCCTGAAGCAATCCTGCGGTGTTGCGGCCAGCTCACAAGAAAGCGAGTTGAAGAAAGGCTCTCGGGGCACTGTAATTCACAAACCTGCAGAGTTATAAATGACAGCTATCATCCAAAAATATACTGAAGTAAGGCTGCCAAGAGGACTTGAAAGCGGGGCAGAATTGCAGGAAGCCGATTTCAGGAGGTAGACTGGAATTGCATTTAAAGCATAGGAAAAGAGGCAGAACGTCCACAATGATGCACTTGGCCAAAAAGGGCGTATGCGTTTATTCCTGAATATATTCAGGAAAAAACGCATACGCCCTTTTTGGCCAACCAAGCAAGCTTGCATAGGAAATCTGCACAACAATGAAGTCTCACTTCCCCCTGGTCAAAAGGGCCATCTGAATAAAGTGTAAAATCCAGAAAGGCAGGACAGGCCATGGAGAAATGGGAGCCTTGTTATGCTGATGGGCAGGATGTAAATTGCCAACAGCCACTAGGGAGAAGTGTATGGTGTTTCCTGAAACATCTAAAAAACAAAGCAACAGAGCCTAGGGCACTTCCACTTATGGTCCTATAGCTTAGGGAAATTTAAATCAAAAAGACACAGCCACCCCAAAGTTTGGGATGGCTCTGTTTACAAGAACCTCATTTATGGTACAAGTTCAATTTTGCAGAAAGTGAAAAATGGATAAAGAAGTTTTGGTACTTACGTACAATGCAATATCACTCAGCAATGAAATCTATGTCATCAGGCCCGTAGCAGCATAATGCGTGGATTCAGGTATGATGATTCTAACTGAAATAAGTCACACAGAAAAAGAAATATCATAAGATATCACTAATACACGGAATGTAAACTTGGCTACACAGGAACTAGATTACAAAAGAGAACAGGGTCTCAAATTTAGAAAACCAACTTATGCTTGCTTAAGGGGAAAGGTGAGTTGGGGTGCTGCGTAAAACCAGAGATTGAAATGAGCACAGATAAAGTTCCTTAAGCCAAATATGTAATAGACAAGAGCTACTCCTTGCTCAACGAAATGGACTCAAAACCCCATGTTAAACACCTGATAATGTACCTGACTAGTAAGTATCTTAAAACCTAAAGATTGCTATGTGTCTGAAAGAGAATCAAGTGTGAGTACAGGGGCATAAACGCAGCAGTGATAGGATTGGAGAGGTTCGGTGAGAAAATGAAGACCCTTTGAAGTCATATTGCATGGTACCCATTCCACGGGTCTCAACTCTCCAGGTTTAAGGGATTCTTCCTTCAGCTAAAACAAGCATGTGGAACCCAGAGTATGATCAACTGTGTGATCGGGAGATGTGTTCCAATATGTCTCAGTTCTCGTCCCCTGGTACTCGGGTGCAACATTCCAGACGCTTTACTAACACTCTCCCGACTTGGAGAGTCAGTGCCTTTAACCTCCTGTTTGGCCCAGTTTCCAATTTCTGCGGAAGATGAACAGGAATAGGGAGGACAAATGAGAGACTAGCTGGAGGTGTCTGGACGGGCAAATTTAACTCTCATTTCCCACCAGGAAGAGGAATTAACCAAAGGCTCAGTGTGCCGTGCCGGAACTAGATTAGGGCCTGAAGCAATCCTGCGGTGTTGCGGCCAGCTCACAAGAAAGCGAATTGAAGAAAGGAGCTCAGGGGCACTGTAATTCACAAACCTGCAGAGTTATAAATGACAGCTATCGTCCAAAAATATATTGAAGTAACGCTTCCAAGAGGACTTGAAAGCGGGGCAGAATTGCAGGAAACTGATTTCAGGAGGTACACTGGAATTGCATTTAAAGCATAGGAAAAGAGGCAAAACGTCGACAATGATAAACTTGGCCACAAAGGGCGTATGTGTTTTTTCCTGAATATATTCAGGAAAAAACGCATACGCCCTTTGTGGCCAACCAAGCAAGCTTGCAAAGGAAATCTGCACTACAATGAAGTCTCACTTGCCCCCTGTCAAAAGGGCCATCTGAAAAAAGTGTAAAATCCAGACAGGCAGGACAGGCCATGGAGAACTGGGAGCCTTGTTATGCTGATGGGCGGGATGTATATTGCCAACAGCCACTCGGGAGAAGTGTATGGTGTTTCCTGAAACATCTAAAAAACAAAGCAACAGAGCCTAGGGCACTTCCTCATATGGTCCTATAGCTTAGGGAAATTAAAATCAAAAAGACACAGCCACCCCTAAGTTTGGGACGGCTCTGTTTACAAGAAACTCGTTTATGGGACTAGTTCAATATCGCAGAAACTGAAAACTGGATAAAGCAGTTGTGGTACTTACGTACAATGCAATATCACTCAGCAATGAAATCTATGTCATCAGGCCCGTAGCAGCATAATGAGTGGATTCAGGTATGATGATTCTAACTGAAATAAGTCACACAGGAAAAGAAACTTCAGAAGATATCACTAATACACGGAATGTAAACCTGGCTACACAGGAACTGAATTACAAAACAGAACAGGGAATCAAATTTAGAAAACCAACTTATGCTTGCTTAAGGGGAAAGGTGAGTTGGGGTGCTGCATAAAACCAGAGATTGAAATGAGCACAGATAAAGTTCCTTAAGCCAAATATGGAATAGACAAGAGCTATTCCTTGCTCAACGAAATGGACTCAACACCTCATATTAAAAGCCTAAGTATGTAGCTGTCTAGTAAGTATCTTAAAACCTATGGATTGCTATGTCTCCGAAAGAGAATCAAGTGTGTGTACAGGGGCATAAACGCAGCAGTGATAGGATTGGAGAGTTTTGTTGAGCAAATGAAGACCCTTTGAAGTCATATTGCATGGTACCCATTCCACGGGTCTCAACTCTCCAGGTTTAAGGGATTCTTCCTTCAGCTAAAACATGCATGTGGAACCCAGAGTGTGATCAACCGTGTGATCGGAAGACGTGTTCCAATATGTCTCACTTTTCGTCCCCTGGTACTCGGGTGCAATATTCCAGACGTTTTACTAAAAATCTCCCGACTTGGAGAGTCAGTGCCTTTAACCTCCTGTTTGGCCCAGTTTGCAAATTCTGCGGAAGATGAACAGGAATAGGGAGGACCAATGAGAGACTAGCTGGAGGTGTCTGGACGGGCAAATTTAACTCTCATTTCCCACCAGGAAGAGGAATTATCCAAAAGCTCAGCGTGTCATGCCGGAACCAGATTAGGGCATGAAGCAATCCTGCATTGTTGCGGCCAGCTCACAAGAAAGCGAGTTGAAGAAAGGAGCTCAGGGACACTGTAATTCACAAACCTGCAGAGTTATAAATGACAGCTATCGTCCAAAAATATACTGAAGTAAGCCTGCCAAGAGGACTTGAAATTGGGGCAGAATTGCAGGAAACCGATATCGGGAGGTAGACTGGAATTGCATTTAAAGCATAGCAAAAGAGGCAGAACGTCCACAATGATGCACTTGGCCAAAAAGGGCGTATGCGTTTTTTCCTGAATATATTCAGGAAAATACGCATACGCCCTTTTTGGCCAACCAAGCAAGCTTGCAAAGGAAATCTGCACTACAATGAAGTCTCACTTACCCCCGATCAAAAGGGCCATCTGAAAAAAGTGTAAAATCCAGAAAGGCAGCACAGGCCATGGAGAACTGGGAGCATTGTTATGCTGATGGGCGGGATCTAAATTGCCAACAGCCACTCTGGAGAAGTGTATGGTGTTTCCTGAAACATCTAAAAAAGAAAGCAACAGAGCCTAGGTCAATTCCACTTATGGTCCTATAGCTTAGGGAAATTAAAATCAAAAAGACACAGCCACCCCAAAGTTTGGGATGGCTCTGTTTACAAGAACCTCGTTTATGGTACAAGTTCAATATCGCAGAAAGCGAAAAATGGAAAAAGAAGTTGTGGTACTTACGTACAATGCAATATCACTCAGCAATGAAATCTATGTCAACAGGCCTGTAGCAGAAAATGAGTGGGCTCAGGTATGATGATTCTAACTGAAATAAGTCACACAGAAAAAGAAACTTCATAAGATATCACTAATACACGGAATGTAAACTTGGCTACACAGGAACTGGATTACAAAACAGAACAGTGTCTCAAATTTAGAAAACCAACTTATGCTTGCTGAAGGGGAATGGTGAGTTGGGGTGCTGCATAAAACTAGAGATGAAATGAGCACAGATAAAGTTCCTTAAGCCAAATATGGAATAGACAAGAGCTACTCCTTGCTCAACGAAATGGACTCAACACCCCATATTAAACGCCTAAGAATGTACCTGACTAGAAAGTATCTTAAAACCTATGGATTGCTATGTCTCCGAAAGAGAATCAAGCGTTTGTACAGGGGCATAAACGCAGCAGTGATAGGATTGGAGAGGTTCGGTGAGCAAATGAAGACCCTTTGAAGTCATATTGCATGGTACCCATTCCACGGGTCTCAACGCTCCAGGTTTAAGGGATTCTTCCTTCAACTAAATCATGCATGTGGAACCCTGAGTATGATCAACCATGTGATCGGGAGACGTGTTCCAATATGTCTCAGTTTTCGTCCCCTGGTACTCGGGTGCAACATTCCAGACGCTTTACTAACACTCTCCCGACTTGGAGAGTCAGTGCCTTTAACCTCCTGTTTGGCCCAGTTTGCAATTTCTGTGGAAGATGAACAGGAATAGGGAGAACCAATGAGAGACTAGCTGGAGGTGTCTGGACGGGCAAATTTAACTCTCATTTCCCACCAGGAAGAGGAATTAACCAAAGGCTCAGCGTGCCGTGCCGGAACCAGATTAGGGCCTGAAGCAATCCTGCGGTGTTGCGGCCAGCTCACAAGAAAGCGAGTTGAAGAAAGGAACTCAGGGGCACTGTAATTCACAAACCTGCAGAGTTATAAATGACAGCTATCGTCCAAAAATATACTGAAGTAAGGCTGCCAAGAGGACTTGAAAGCGGGGCAGAATTGCAGGAAACTGATTTCAGGAGGTACACTGGAATTGCATTTAAAGCATAGGAAAAGAGGCAAAACGTCGACAATGATAAACTTGACCACAAAGGGCGTATGCGTTTTTTCCTGAATATATTCAGGAAAAAACGCATACGCCCTTTTTGGCCAACCAAGCAAGCTTGCAAAGGAAATCTGCACTACAATGAAGTCTCACTTGCCCCCGGTCAAAAGGGCCATCTGAAAAAAGTGTAAAATCCAGACAGGCAGGACAGGCCATGGAGAAATGGGAGCCTTGTTATGCTGATGGGCGGGATGTAAATTGCCAACAGCCACTCGGGAGAAGTGTATGGTGTTTCCTGAAACATGTAAAAAACAAAGCAACAGAGGCTAGGGCACTTCCACTTATGATCCTATAGCTTAGGGAAATTAAAATCAAAAAGACACAGCCACCCCAAAATTTGGTATGGCTCTTATTACAAGAACCTCGTTTACGGTACAAGTTCAATATCACAGAAAGTGAAAAATGGATAAAGATGTTGTGGTACTTACATACAATGCAATAACACTCAGCAATGAAATCTATGTCATCAGGCACGTAGCAGCATAATGAGTGGATTCAGGTATGATGATTCTAACTGAAATAAGTCACACAGAAAAAGAAACATCATAAGATATCACTAATACACGGAATGTAAACTTGGCTACACAGGAACTGGATTACAAAAGAGAACAGGGTCTCAAATTTAGAAAACCAACTTATGCTTGCTTAAGGGGAAAGGTGAGTTGGGGTGCTGCATAAAACCAGAGATTGAAATGAGCACAGATAAAGTTCCTTAAGCCAAATATGGAATAGAAAAGAGCTACTCCCTGCTCAACGAAATGGACTCAAAACCCCATGTTAAACACCTTATAATGTACCTGACTAGTAAGTATCTTAAAACCTAAAGATTGCTATGTCTCTGAAAGAGAATCAAGCGTGAGTACAGGGGCATAAACGCAGCAGTGATAGGATTGGAGAGGTTCGGTGAGCAAATGAAGACCCTTTGAAGTCATATTGCATGGTACCCATTCCACGGGTCTCAACTCTCCAGGTTTAAGGGATTCTTCCTTCAGCTAAAACATGCATGTGGAACCCAGAGTATGATCAACCGTGTGATCGGGAGACGTGTTGAAATATGTCTCAGTTCTCATCCCCTGGTACTCGGGTGTAACATTCCAGACGCTTTACTAACACTCTCCCGACTTGGAGAGTCAGTGCCTTTAACCTCCTGCTTGGCCCAGTTTGCAAATTCCGCGGAAGATGAACAGGAATAGGGAGAACCAATGAGAGACTAGCTGGAGGTGTCTGGACGGGCAAATTTAACTCCCATTTCCCACCAGGAAGAGGAATTAACCAAAGGCTCAGCGTGCCGTGCCGGAACCAGATTAGGGCCTGAAGGAATCCTGCGGTGTTGCGGCCAGCTCACAAGAAAGCGAGTTTAAGAAAGCAGCTCAGGGGCACTGTAATTCACAAACCTGCAGAGTTATAAATGACAGCTATCGTCCAAAAATATACTGAAGTAAGCCTGCCAAGAGGACTTGAAAGCGGGGCAGAATTGCAGGAAACCGATTTCAGGAGGTAGACAGGAATTGCATTTAAAGCATAGGAAAAGAGGCAGAACGTCCACAATGATGCACTTGGCCAAAAAGGGCGTATGCGTTTTTTCCTGAATATATTCAGGAAAAAAAGCATACGCCCTTTTTGGCCAACCAAGCAAGCTTGCAAAGGAAATCTGCACTACAATGAAGTCTCACTTCCCCGCGGTCAAAGGGGCCATCTGAAAAAAGTGTAAAATCCAGAAAGGCAGGACAGGCCATGGAGAACTGGGAGCCTTGTTATGCTGATGGGCGGGATGTAAACTCCAAACAGCCACTGGGGAGAAGTGTATGGTGTTTCCTGAAACATCTAAAAAACAAAGCAACAGAGCCTAGGGCACTTCCACTTATGGTCCTATAGCTTAGGGAAATTAAAATGAAAAAGACACAGCCACCCCAAAGTTTGGGATGGCTCTGTTTACAAGAACCTCGTTTACGGTACAAGTTCAATATCGCAGAAAGTGAAAAATGGATAAAGAAGTTGTGGTACTTACGTACAATGCAATATCACTCAGCAATGAAATCTATGTCATCAGGCCCGTTGCAGAAAATGAGTGGGTTCAGGTATGATGAATCTAACTGAAATAAGTCACACAGAAAAAGAAACATCATAAGATATCACTAATACACGGAATGTAAACTTGGCTACACAGGAACTGGATTACAAAACAGAACAGGGTCTCCAATTTAGAAAACCAACTTATGCTTGCTTAAGGGGAAAGGTGAGTTGGGGTGCTGCATAAAACCAGAGATTGAAATGAGCACAGATAAAGTTCCTTAAGCCAAATATGTAATAGACAAGAGCTACTCCTTACTCAACGAAATGGACTCAAAACCCCATGTTAAACACCTTATAATGTACCTGACTTGTAAGTATCTTAAAACCTAAAGAGTGCTATGTCTCTGAAAGAGAATCAAGCGTGAGTATAGGGGCATAAACGCAACAGTGATAGGATTGGAGAGGTTCGGTGAGCAAATGAAGACCCTTTGAAGTCATATGGCATGGTACCCATTCCACGGGTCTCAACTCTCCAGGTTTAAGGGATTCTTCCTTCAGCTAAAACATGCATGTGGAACCCAGAGTATGATCAACCGTGTGATCGGGAGACGTGTTCCAATATGTCTCAGTTCTCGTCCCCTGGTACTCGGGTGCAACATTCCATACGCTTTACTAACACTCTCCTGAATTGGAGAGTCAGTGCCTTTAACCTCCTGTTTGGCCCAGGTTGCAATTTCTGCGGAAGATGAACAGGAATAGGGAGAACCAATGAGAGACTAGCTGGAGGTGTCTGGACGGGCAAATTTAACTCTCATTTCCCACCACGAAGAGGAATTAACCAAAGGCTCAGCGTGCCATGTCGGAATCAGATTAGGGCCTGAAGCAATCCTGCGGTGTTGCTGCCAGCTCACAAGAAAGCAATTTGAAGAAAGGAGTTCAGGGGCACTGTAATTCACAAACCTGCAGAGTTATAAATGACAGCTATCGTCCAAAAATATACTGAAGTAAGGCTGCCAAGAGGACTTGAAAGCCGGGCAGAATTGCAGGAAACCGATTTCAGGAGGTAGACTGGAATTGCATTTAAAGCATAGGAAAAGAGGCAGAACGTCGAGAATGATGCACTAGGCCAAAAAGGGTGTATGCGTTTTTTCCTGAATATATTCAGGAAAAAACGCATACGCCCTTTTAGGCCAACCAAGCAAGCTTGCAAAGGAAATCTGCACTACAATGAAGTCTCACTTCCCCCCAGTCAAATGGGCCATCTGAAAAAAGTGTAAAATCCAGAAAGGCAGGACAGGCCATGGAGAACTGGGAGCCTTGTTATGCTGATGGGCCGGATGTAAATTGCCAACAGCCACTTGGGAGAAGTGTATGGTATTTCCTGAAACATCTAAAAAACAAAGCAACAGAGCCTAGGGCACTTCCACTTATGGTCCTATAGCTTAGGGAAATTAAAATAAAAAAGACACAGCCACCCCAAAGTTTGGGACGGCTCTGTTTACAAGAACCTCGTTTACGGTACAAGTTCAATTTCACAAAAAGCGAAAAATGGATAAAGAAGTTGTGGTACTTACGTACAATGCAATATCACTCAGCAATGAAATCTTTGTCATCAGGCCCATAGCAGCATAATGAGTGGATTCAGGTATGATGATTCTAACTGAAATAAGTCACACAGAAAAAGAAACATCATAAGATATCACTAATACACGGAATGTAAACTTGGCTACACAGGAACTGGATTACAAAACAGAACAGGGTCTCAAATTTAGAAAACCAACTTATGCTTGCTTAAGGCGAAAGGTGAGGTGGGGTGCTGCATAAAACCAGAGATTGAAATGAGCACAGATAAAGTTCCTTAAGCCAAATATGGAATAGACAAGAGCTACTCCTTGCTCAACGAAATGGACTCAACACCCCATATTAAACGCCTAAGAATGTACCTGACTAGTAAGTATCTTAAAACCTATGGATCGCTATGTCTCCGAAAGAGAATCAAGCGTGTGTACAGGGGCATAAACGCAGCAGTGATAGGATTGGAGAGGTTCGGTGAGCAAATGAAGACGCTTTGAAGTCATATTGCATGGTACCCATTCCACGGGTCTCAACTCTCCAGGTTTAAGGGAATCTTCCTTCAGCTAAATCATGCATGTGGAACCCGGAGTATGATCAACCGTGTGATCGGGAGTCGTGGTCCAATATGTCTCCATTCTCATCCCCTGGTACTCGGGTGCAACATTCCAGATGCTTTACTAACACTCTCCCGACTTGGAGAGTCAGTGCCTTTAACCTCCTGTTTGGCCCAGTTTGCAATTTCTGCGGAAGATGAACAGGAATAGGGAGAACCAATGAGAGACTAGCTGGAGGTGTCTGGACGGGCGAATTTAACTCTCATTTCCCACCAGGAAGAGGAATTAACCAAAGGCTCAGTGTGTCGTGCCGGAACCAGATTAGGGCCTGAAGCAATCCTGCGGTGTTGCGGCCAGCTCACAAGAAAGCGAGTTGAAGAAAGGAGCTCAGGGGCACTGTAATTCACAAACCTGCAGAGTTATAAATGACAGTTATTGTCCAAAAATATACTGAAGTAAGGCTGCCAAGAGGACTTGAAAGCGGGGCCGAATTGCAGGAAACCGATTTCAGGAGGTAGACTGGAATTGCATTTAAAGCATAGGAAAAGAGGCAGAACATCCACAATGATGCACTGGCCAAAAAGGGCGTATGCATTTTTTCCTGAATATATTCAGGACAAAACTCATACGCCCTTTTTGGCCAACCAAGCAAGCTTGCAAAGGAAATCTGCACTACAATGAAGTCTCACTTCCCCCCGGTCAAAAGGGCCATCTGAAAAAAGTGTAAAATCCAGAAAGGCAGGACAGGCCATGGAGAACTGGGAGCCTTGTTATGCTGATGGGCAGGATGTAAATTGCCAACAGCCACTCGGGAGAAGTGTATGGTGTTTCCTGAAACATCTAAAAAACTGAGGAACACAGCCTAGGGCACTTCCACTTATGGTCCTATAGCTTAGGGAAATTAAAATAAAAAAGACACAGCCACTCCAAAATTTGGGACAGCTCTGTTTACAAGAACCTCAGTCACGGTACAAGTTCAATATCGCAGAAAGCGAAAAATGGATAAAGCAGTTGTGGTACTTATGTACAATGCAATATCAATCAGCAATGAAATCTATGTCATCAGGCCTGTAAAGCATAGAGTGGATTCAGGTATGATGATTCTAACTGAAATAAGTCACACAGAAAAAGAAACGTCATAAGATATCACTAATACACGGAATGTAAACTTGGCTACACAGGCACTGAATTACAAAACAGAACAGAGTCTCAAATTTAGAAAACCAACTTATGCTTGCTTAAGGGGAAAGGTGAGTTGGGGTGCTGCATAAAATCAGAGATTGAAATGAGCACAGATAAAGTTCCTTAAGCCAAATATGTAATAGACAAGAGCTACTCCTTACTCAACGAAATGGACTCAAAACCCCATATTAAACGCCTAAGAATGTACCTGACTAGTAATATCTTAAAATCTATGGATTGCTATGTCTCCGAAAGAGAATCAAGCATGTGTAGAGGGGCATAAACGCAGCCGTGATAGGATTGGAGAGGTTCGGTGAGCAAATGAAGACCCTTTGAAGTCATATTGCATGGTACCCATTCCACGGGTCTCAACTCTCAAGGTTTAAGGGATTCTTCCTTCAGCTAAAACATGCATGTGGAACCCAGAGTATGATCAACCGTGTGATCGGGAGATGTGTTCAAATATGTCTCAGTTCTCGTCGCCTGGTACTCGGGTGCAAAATTCCAGACGCTTTACTAACACTCTCCCGACTTGGAGAGTCAGTGCCTTTAACCTGCTGTTTGACTCAGTTTGCAATTTCTGTGGAAGATGAACAGGAATAGGGAGAACCAATGAGAGACTAGCTGGAGGTTTCTGGACGGACAAATTTAACTCTCATTTCCCACCAGGAAGACGAATTAACCAAAGGCTCAGCATGCTGTGCCGGAACAAGATTAGGGCCTGAAGCAATCCTGCGGTGTTGCGGCCAGCTCACAAGAAAGCGAGTTGAAGAAAGGAGCTCAGGGGCACTGTAATTCACAACCCTGCACAGTTATAAATGAGAGCTATCGTCCAAAAATATACGAAGTAAGGCTGCCACGAGGACTTGAAAGCGGGGCAGAATTGCAGGAAACCAATTTCAGGAGGTAGACTGGAATTGCATTTAAAGCATAGGAAAAGAGGCAGAACGTCGACAATGAGGCACTTGGCCAAAAAGGGCATATGCGTTTTTTCCTGAATATATTCAGGAAAAAACGCATATGCACTTTTAGGCCATCAAGCAAGCTTGCAAAGGAAATCTGCACTACAATGAAGTCTCACTTCCCCCTGGTCAAAAGGGCGATCTGCAAAAAGTGTAAAATCCAGAAAGGCAGGACAGGCCATGGAGAACTGGGAGCCTTGTTATGCTGATGGGCGGGATGTAAATTGCCAACAGCCACTGGGGAGAAGTGTATGGTGTTTCCTGAAACATCTATAAACAAAGCAACAGAGCCTAGGGCACTTCCACTTATGGTCCTATAGCTTAGGGAAATTAAAATCAAAAAGACACAGCCACCCCAAAGTTTGGGACGGCTCTGTTCACAAGAAACTCGTTTACGGTACAAGTTCAATATCGCAGAAAGTGAAAAATGGATAAAGAAGTTGTGGTACTTACGTACAATGCAATATCACTCAGCAATGAAATCTATGTCATCAGGCCAATAGCAGCATAATGAGTGGATTCAGCTATGATGATCCTAACTGAAACAAGTCACACAGAAAAGGAAACATCATAAGATATCACTAATACACGGAATGTAAACTTGGCTACACAGGAACTGGATTACAAAGAAGAACAGTGTCTCAAATGTAGAAAACCAACATATGCTTGCTTAAGGGGAAAGGTGAGTTGGGGTGCTGCATAAAACGGGAGATTGAAATGAGCACAGATAAAGTTCCTTAAGCCAAATATGTAATAGACAAGAGCTACTCCTTGCTCAACAAAATGGACTCAACACCCCATATTAAACGACTAAGAATGTACCTGACTAGTAAGTATCTTAAAACCTATGGATTGCTATGTCTCCGAAAGAGAATCAAGCGTGTGTACAGGGGCATAAACACAGCAGTGATAGGATTGGAGAGGTTCGGTGAGCAAATGAAGACCCTTTGAAGTCATATTGCATGGTACCCATTCCACGGGTCTCAACTCTCCAGGTTTAAGGGATTCTTCCTTCAGCTAAAACATGCATGTGGAACCCAGAGTATGATCAACCGTGTCATCGGGAGACGTGTTGAAATATGTCTCAGTTCTCATCCCCTGGTACTCGGGTGCAACATTCCAGACGCTTTACTAACACTCTCCTGACTTGGAGAGTCAGTGCCTTTAACCTCCTGTTTGGCCCAGTTTGCAAATTCCGCGGAAGATGAACAGGAATAGGGAGAACCAATGAGAGACTAGCTGGAGGTGTCTGGACGGGCAAATTTAACTCTCATTTCCCACCAGGAAGAGGAATTAACCAAAGGCTCAGCGTGCCGTGCCAGAACCAGATTAGGGCCTGAAGCAAGCCTGTGGTGTTGCGGCCAGCTCACAATAAAGCGAGTTGAAGAAAGGAGCTCAGGGGCACTGTAATTCACAAAACTGCAGAGTTATAAATGACAGCTATCGTCCAAAAGTATACTGAAGTAAGGCTGCCAAGAGGACTTCAAAGCGGGCCAGAATTGCAGGAAACCGATTTCAGGAGGTAGACTGGAATTGCATTTAAAGCATAGGAAAAGAGGCAGAACGTCGACAATGATGCACTTGGCCAAAATGGGCGTATGCGTTTTTTCCTGAATATATTCAGGAAAAAACGCATACGCACTTTTTGGTCAACCAAGCAAGCTTGCAAAGGAAATCTGCACTACAATGAAGTCTCACTTTCCCCCGGTCAAAAGGGCCATCTGAAAAAAGTGTAAAATCCAGAAAGGCAGGACAGGCCATGGAGAACTGGGAGCCTTGTTATGCTGATGGGTGGGATGTAAATTGCCAACAGCCACTGGGAAGAAGTGTATGGTGTTTCCTGAAACATCTAAAAAACAAAGCAACAGAGCCTAAGGCACTTCCACTTATGGTCCTATAGCTTAGGGAAATTAAAATCAAAAAGACACAGCCACCACAAAGTTTGGGACGGCTCAGTTTAAAAGAACCTCATTTACGGTACAAGTTCAATATCGCAGAAAGCGAAAAATGGACAAAGAAGTTGTGGTACTTACGTACAATGCAATATCACTCAGCAATGAAATCTATGTCATCATTCCCGTAGCAGCATAATGAGTGGATTCAGGTATGATGATTCTAACTGAAATAAGTCACACAGAAAAAGAAACGTCATAAGATATCACTAATACACGGAATGTAAACTTGGCTACACAGGAACTGGATTACAAAACAGAACAGGGTCTCAAATTTAGAAAACCAACTTATGCTTGTTTAAGGGGAAAGTTGAGTTGGGGTGCTGCATAAAACCAGAGATTGAAATGAGCACAGATAAAGTTCCTTAAGCCAAATATGGAATAGACAAGAGCTACTCCTTGCTCAACGAAATGGACTCAACACCCCATATTAAACGCCTAAGAATGTACCTGACTAGTAAGTATCTTAAAACCTATGGATTGCTATGTCTCCGAAACAGAATCAAGCGTGTGTACAGGGGCATAAACGCAGCAGTGATAGGATTGGAGAGGTTCGGTGAGCAAATGAAGACCCTTTGAAGTCATATTGCATGGTACCCATTCCACGGGTCTCAACTCTCCAGCTTTAAGGGATTCTTCCTTCAGCTGAAACATGCATGTGGAACCCAGAGTATGATCAACCGTGTGATTGGGAGATGTGTTCAAATTTGTCTCAGTTTTCGACCGCTGGTACTCAGGTGCAACATTCCAGATGCTTTACTAACACTCTCCCAACTTGGAGAGTCAGTGCCTTTAACCTCCTGCTTGGCCCAGTTTGCAATTTCTGCGGAAGATGAACAGGGATAGGGAGGACCAATGAGAGACTAGCTGGAGGTGTCTGGACGGGCAAATTTAACTCTCATTTCCCACCAGGAAGAGCAATTAAGCAAAGGCTCAGCGTGCCGTGCCGGAACCAGATTAGGGCCTGAATCAATCGTGCGGTGTTGCGGCCAGCTCACAAGAAAGCGAGTTGAAGAAAGGAGCTCAGGGGCACTGTAATTCACAAACCTGCAGAGTTATAAATGACAGCTATCGTCCAAAAATATACTGAAGTAAGGCTGCCACGAGGACTTGAAAGCGGGGCAGAATTGCAGGAAACCGATTTCAGGAGGTAGACTGGAATTGCATTTAAAGCATAGGAAAAGAGGCAGAACGTCGACAATGATGCACTTGGCCAAAAAGGGCGTATGCGTTTTTTCCTGAATATATTCAGGAAAAAACGCATACGCCCTTTTTGGCCAACCAAGCAAGCTTGCAAAGGAAATCTGCACTACAATGAAGTCTCACTTCCCCCCCCGTCAAAAGGGCCATCTGAAAAAAGTGTAAAATCCAGAAAGGCAGGACAGGCCATGGAGAACTGGGAGCCTTGTTATGCTGATGGGCGGGATGTAAATTGCCAACAGCCACTCAGGAAAAGTGTATGGTGTTTCCTGAAACATCTAAAAAACAAAGCAACAGAGCCTAGGGCACTTCCACTTATGGTCCTATAGCTTAGGGAAATTAAAATCAAAAAGACACAGCCACCCCAAAGTTTGGGATGGCTCTGTTTACAAGAACCTCGTTTACGGTACAAGTTCAATATCGCAGAAAGCAAAAAATGGATAAAGAATTTGTGGTACTTACGTACAATGCAATATCACTCAGCAATGAAATCTATGTCATCATTCCCGTAGCAGCATAATGAGTGGATTCAGGTATGATGATTCTAACTGAAATAAGTCACACAGAAAAAGAAACGTCATAAGATATCACTAATACACGAAATGTAAACTTGGCTACACAGGAACTGGATTACAAAACAGAACGGGGTCTCAAATTTAGAAAACCAACTTATGCTTGTTTAAGGGGAAAGGTGAGTTGGGGTGCTGCATAAAACCAGAGATTGAAATGAGCACAGATAAAGTTCCTTAAGCCAAATATGGAATAGACAAGAGCTACTCCCTGCTCAACGAAATGGACTCAACACCCCATATTAAACGCCTAAGAATGTACCTGACTAGTAAGTATCTTAAAACCTATGGATTGCTATGTCTCTGAAACAGAATCAAGCGTGTGTACAGGGGCATAAACGCAGCAGTGATAGGATTGGAGAGGTTCGGTGAGCAAATGAAGACCCTTTGAAGTCATATTGCATGGTACCCATTCCACGGGTCTCAACTCTCCAGCTTTAAGGGATTCTTCCTTCAGCTGAAACATGCATGTGGAACCCAGAGTATGATCAACCATGTGATTGGGAGACGTGTTCAAATATGTCTCAGTTTTCGACCGCTGGTACTCAGGTGCAACATTCCAGATGCTTTACTAACACTCTCCCAACTTGGAGAGTCAGTGCCTTTAACCTCCTGCTTGGCCCAGTTTGCAATTTCTGCGGAAGATGAACAGGGATAGGGAGGACCAATGAGAGACTAGCTGGAGGTGTCTGGACGGGCAAATTTAACTCTCATTTCCCACCAGGAAGAGCAATTAAGCAAAGGCTCAGCGTACCGTGCCGGAACCAGATTAGGGCCTGAAGCAATCGTGCGGTGTTGCGGCCAGCTCACAAGAAAGCGAGTTGAAGAAAGGAGCTCAGGGGCACTGTAATTCACAAACCTGCAGAGTTATAAATGAGAGCTATCGTCCAAAAATATACTGAAGTAAGGCTGCCACGAGGACTTGAAAGCGGGGCAGAATTGCAGGAAACCAATTTCAGGAGGTAGACTGGAATTGCATTTAAAGCATAGGAAAAGAGGCAGAACGTCGACAATGATGCACTTGGCCAAAAAGGGCGTATGCGTTTTTTCCTGAATATATTCAGGAAAAAACGCATACGCCCTTTTTGGCCAACCAAGCAAGCTTGCAAAGGAAATCTGCACTACAATGAAGTCTCACTTCCCCCAGGTCAAAAGGGCCATCTGAAAAAAGTGTAAAATCCAGAAAGGCAGGAACAGCCATGGAAAACTGGGAGCCTTGTTATGCTGATGGGCGGGATGTAAATTGCCGACAGCCACTCAGGAGAAGTGTATGGTGTTTCCTAAAACATCTAAAAAACAAAGCAACAGAGCCTAGGGCACTTCCACTTATGGTCCTATAGCTTAGGGAAATTAAAATCAAAAAGACACAGCCACCCCAAAATTTGGGATGGCTCTGTTTACAAGAACCTCGTTTACGGTACAAGTTCAATATCGCAGAAAGCGAAAAATGGATAAAGAATTTGTGGTACTTACGTACAATGCAATATCACTCAGCAATGAAATCTATGTCATCATTCCCGTAGCAGCATAATGAGTGGATTCAGGTATGATGATTCTAACTGAAATAAGTCACACAGAAAAAGAAACGTCATAAGATATCACTAATACACGGAATGTAAACTTGGCTACACAGGAACTGGATTACAAAACAGAACGGGGTCTCAAATTTAGAAAACCAACTTATGCTTGTTTAAGGGGAAAGGTGAGTTGGGGTGCTGCATAAAACCAGAGATTGAAATGAGCACAGATAAAGTTCCTTAAGCCAAATATGGAATAGACAAGAGCTACTCCTTGCTCAACGAAATGGACTCAACACCCCATATTAAACGCCTAAGAATGTACCTGACTAGTAAGTATCTTAAAACCTATGGATTGCTATGTCTCCGAAACAGAATCAAGCGTGTGTACAGGGGCATAAACGCAGCAGTGATAGGATTGGAGAGGTTCGGTGAGCAAATGAAGACCCTTTGAAGTCATATTGCATGGTACCCATTCCACGGGTCTCAACTCTCCAGCTTTAAGGGATTCTTCCTTCAGCTGAAACATGCATGTGGAACCCAGAGTATGATCAACCATGTGATTGGGAGACGTGTTCAAATATGTCTCAGTTTTCGACCGCTGGTACTCAGGTGCAACATTCCAGACGCTTTACTAACACTCTCCCGACTTGGAGAGTCAGTGCCTTTAAACTCCTGCTTGGCCCAGTTTGCAATTTCTGCGGAAGATGAACAGGGATAGGGAGGACCAATGAGAGACTAGCTGGAGGTGTCTGGACGGGCAAATTTAACTCTCATTTCCCACCAGGAAGAGCAATTAAGCAAAGGCTCAGCGTGCCGTGCCGGAACCAGATTAGGGCCTGAAGCAATCGTGCGGTGTTGCGGCCAGCTCACAAGAAAGCGAGTTGAAGAAAGGAGCTCAGGGGCACTGTAATTCACAAACCTGCAGAGTTATAAATGACAGCTATCGTCCAAAAATATACTGAAGTAAGGCTGCCACGAGGACTTGAAAGTGGGGCAGAATTGCAGGAAACCAATTTCAGGAGGTAGACTGGAATTGCATTTAAAGCATAGGAAAAGAGGCAGAACGTCGACAATGATGCACTTGGCCAAAAAGGGCGTATGCGTTTTTTCCTGAATATATTCAGGAAAAAACGCATACGCCCTTTTTGGCCAACCAAGCAAGCTTGCAAAGGAAATCTGCTCTACAATGAAGTCTCACTTCCCCCAGGTCAAAAGGGCCATCTGAAAAAAGTGTAAAATCCAGAAAGACAGGAATGGCCATGGAGAACTGGGAGCCTTGTTATGCTGATGGGCGGGATGTAAATTGCCAACAGCCACTCAGGAGAAGTGTATGGTGTTTCCTGAAACATCTAAAAAACAAAGCAACAGAGCCTAGGGCACTTCCACTTATGGTCCCATAGCTTAGGGAAATTAAAATCAAAAAGACACAGCCACCCCAAAGTTTGGGATGGCTCTGTTTACAAGAACCTCGTTTACGGTACAAGTTCAATATCGCAGAAAGCGAAAAATGGATAAAGAATTTGTGGTACTTACGTACAATGCAATATCACTCAGCAATGAAATCTATGTCATCATTCCCGTAGCAGCATAATGAGTGGATTCAGGTATGATGATTCTAACTGAAATAAGTCACACAGAAAAAGAAACGTCATAAGATATCACTAATACACGGAATGTAAACTTGGCTACACAGGAACTGGATTACAAAACAGAACGGGGTCTCAAATTTAGAAAACCAACTTATGCTTGTTTAAGGGGAAAGGTGAGTTGGGGTGCTGCATAAAACCAGAGATTGAAATGAGCACAGATAAAGTTCCTTAAGCCAAATATGGAATAGACAAGAGCTACTCCTTGCTCAACGAAATGGACTCAACACCCCATATTAAACGCCTAAGAATGTACCTGACTAGTAAGTATCTTAAAACCTATGGATTGCTATGTCTCCGAAACAGAATCAAGCGTGTGTACAGGGTCATAAACGCAGCAGTGATAGGATTGGAGAGGTTCGGTGAGCAAATGAAGACCCTTTGAAGTCATATTGCATGGTACCCATTCCACGGGTCTCAACTCTCCAGCTTTAAGGGATTCTTCCTTCAGCTGAAACATGCATGTGGAACCCAGAGTATGATCAACCGTGTGATTGGGAGACGTGTTCAAATATGTCTCAGTTTTCGTCCGCTAGTACTCAGGTGCAACATTCCAGACGCTTTACTAACACTCTCCCGACTTGGAGAGTCAGTGCCTTTAAACTCCTGCTTGGCCCAGTTTGCAATTTCTGCGGAAGATGAACAGGGATAGGGAGGACCAATGAGAGACTAGCTGGAGGTGTCTGGACGGGCAAATTTAACTCTCATTTCCCACCAGGAATAGCAATTAAGCAAAGGCTCAGCGTGCCGTGCCGGAACCAGTTTAGGGCCTGAAGCAATCGTGCGGTGTTGCGGCCAGCTCACAAGAAAGCGAGTTGAAGAAAGGAGCTCAGGGACACTGTAATTCACAAACCTGCAGAGTTATAAATGACAGCTATCGTCCAAAAATATACTGAAGTAAGGCTGCCAAGAGGACTTGAAAGCGGGGCAGAATTGCAGGAAACCGATTTCAAGAGGTAGACTGGAATTGCATTTAAAGCATAGGAAAAGAGGCAGAACGTCGACAATGATGCATTTGGCCAAAAAGGGCGTATGCGTTTTTTCCTGAATATATTCAGGAAAAAACGCATACGCCCTTTTTGGCCAACCAAGCAAGCTTGCAAAGGAAATCTGCACTACAATGAAGTCTCACTTCCCCCAGGTCAAAAGGGCCATCTGAAAAAAGTGTAAAATCCAGAAAGACAGGAATGGCCATGGAGAACTGGGAGCCTTGTTATACTGATGGGCGGGATGTAAATTGCCGACAGCCACTCAGGAGAAGTGTATGGTGTTTCCTGAAACATCTAAAAAACAAAGCAACAGAGCCTAGGGCACTTCCACTTATGGTCCCATAGCTTAGGGAAATTAAAATCAAAAAGACACAGCCACCCCAAAGTTTGGGATGGCTCTGTTTACAAGAACCTCGTTTACGGTACAAGTTCAATATCGCAGAAAGCGAAAAATGGATAAAGAATTTGTGGTACTTACGTACAATGCAATATCACTCAGCAATGAAATCTATGTCATCATTCCCGTAGCAGCATAATGAGTGGATTCAGGTATGATGATTCTAACTGAAATAAGTCACACAGAAAAAGAAACGTCATAAGATATCACTAATACACGGAATGTAAACTTGGCTACACAGGAACTGGATTACAAAACAGAACGGGGTCTCAAATTTAGAAAACCAACTTATGCTTGTTTAAGGGGAAAGGTGAGTTGGGGTGCTGCATAAAACCAGAGATTGAAATGAGCACAGATAAAGTTCCTTAAGCCAAATATGGAATAGACAAGAGCTACTCCTTGCTCAACGAAATGGACTCAACACCCCATATTAAACGCCTAAGAATGTACCTGACTAGTAAGTATCTTAAAACCTATGGATTGCTATGTCTCCGAAACAGAATCAAGCATGTGTACAGGGTCATAAACGCAGCAGTGATAGGATTGGAGAGGTTCGGTGAGCAAATGAAGACCCTTTGAAGTCATATTGCATGGTACCCAATCCACGGGTCTCAACTCTCCAGCTTTAAGGGATTCTTCCTTCAGCTGAAACATGCATGTGGAACCCAGAGTATGATCAACCGTGTAATTGGGAGACGTGTTCAAATATGTCTCAGTTTTCGTCCACTAGTACTCAGGTGCAACATTCCAGACGCTTTACTAACACTCTCCCGACTTGGAGAGTCAGTGCCTTTAAACTCCTGCTTGGCCCAGTTTGCAATTTCTGCGGAAGATGAACAGGGATAGGGAGGACCAATGAGAGACTAGCTGGAGGTGTCTGGACGGGCAAATTTAACTCTCATTTCCCACCAGGAATAGCAATTAAGCAAAGGCTCAGCGTGCCGTGCCGGAACCAGTTTAGGGCCTGAAGCAATCGTGCGGTGTTGCGGCCAGCTCACAAGAAAGCGAGTTGAAGAAAGGAACTCAGGGACACTGTAATTCACAAACCTGCAGAGTTATAAATGACAGCTATCGTCCAAAAATATACTGAAGTAAGGCTGCCAAGAGGACTTGAAAGCGGGGCAGAATTGCAGGAAACCGATTTCAAGAGGTAGACTGGAATTGCATTTAAAGCATAGGAAAAGAGGCAGAACGTCGACAATGATGCATTTGGCCAAAAAGGGCGTATGCGTTTTTTCCTGAATATATTCAGGAAAAAACGCATACGCCCTTTTTGGCCAACCAAGCAAGCTTGCAAAGGAAATCTGCACTAAAATGAACTCTCACTTCCCCCCGGTCAAAAGGGCCATCTGAAAAAAGTGTAAAGTCCAGAAAGGCAGGACAGGCCATGGAGAACTGGGAGCCTTGTTATGCTGATGGGTGGGATGTAAATTGCCAACAGCCACTCGGGAGAAGTGTATGGTGTTTCCTGAAACATCTAAAAAACAAAGCAACAGAGCCTAGGGCACTTCCACTTATGGTCCTATAGCTTAGGGAAATTAAAATCAAAAAGACAAAGCCACCCCAAAGTTTGGGACGGCTCTGTTTACAAGAACCTCGTTTACAGTACAAGTTCAATATCGCAGAAAGTGCAAAATGGATAAAGAAGTTGTGGTACTTACGTACAATCCAATATCACTCAGCAATGAAATCTATGTCATCAGGCCCGTAGCAGCATAATCAGTGGATTCAGGTATGATGATTCTAACTGAAATAAGTCACACAAGAAAAGAAACATCAGAAGATATCACTAATACACGGAATGTAAACTTGGCTACACACAAACTGGATTACAAAACAGAACAGGGTCTCAAATTTAGAAAACCAACTTATGCTTGCTTAAGGCAAAGGTGAGTTGGGGTGCTGCATAAAACCAGAGATTGAAATGAGCACAGATAAAGTTCCTTAAGCCAAATATGGAATAGACAAGAGCTACTCCTTGCTCAACGAAATGGACTCAACACCCCATATTAAACGCCTAAGAATGTACCTGACTAGTAAGTATCTTAAAACCTATGGATTGCTATGTCTCCGAAACAGAATCAAGCGTGTGTACAGGGGCATAAACGCAGCAGTGATAGGATTGGAGAGGTTCGGTGAGCAAATGAAGACCCTTTGAAGTCATATTGCATGGTACCCATTCCACGGGTCTCAACTCTCCAGCTTTAAGGGATTCTTCCTTCAGCTGAAACATGCATGTGGAACCCAGAGTATGATCAACCGTGTGATTGGGAGACATGTTCAAATATGTCTCAGTTTTCGTCCGCTAGTACTCAGGTGCAACATTCCAGACGCTTTACTAACACTCTCCCGACTTGGAGAGTCAGTGCCTTTAAACTCCTGCTTGGCCCAGTTTGCAATTTCTGCGGAAGATGAACAGGGATAGGGAGGACCAATGAGAGACTAGCTGGAGGTGTCTGGACGGGCAAATTTAACTCTCATTTCCCACCAGGAATAGCAATTAAGCAAAGGCTCAGCGTGCCGTGCCGGAACCAGTTTAGGGCCTGAAGCAATCGTGCGGTGTTGCGGCCAGCTCACAAGAAAGCGAGTTGAAGAAAGGAACTCAGGGACACTGTAATTCACAAACCTGCAGAGTTATAAATGACACCTATCGTCCAAAAATATACTGAAGTAAGGCTGCCACGAGGACTTGAAAGCGGGGCAGAATTGCAGGAAACCAATTTCAGGAGGTAGACTGGAATTGCATTTAAAGCATAGGAAAAGAGGCAGAACGTCGACAATGATGCACTTGGCCAAAAAGGGCGTATGCGTTTTTTCCTGAATATATTCAGGAAAAAACGCATACGCACTTTTTGGCCAACCAAGCAAGCTTGCAAAGGAAATCTGCACTACAATGAAGTCTCACTTCCCCCAGGTCAAAAGGGCCATCTGAAAAAAGTGTAAAATCCAGAAAGGCAGGACCGGCCATGGAGAACTGGGAGCCTTGTTATGCTGATGGGCGGGATGTAAATTGCCAACAGCCACTCAGGAGAAGTGTATGGTGTTTCCTGAAACATCTAAAAAAGAAAGCAACAGAGCCTAGGGCACTTCCACTTATGGTCCTATAGCTTAGGGAAATTAAAATCAAAAAGACACAGCCACCCCAAAGTTTGGGATGGCTCTGTTTACAAGAACCTCGTTTACGGTACAAGTTCAATATCGCAGAAAGTGAAAAATGGATAAAGAATTTGTGGTACTTACGTACAATGCAATATCACTCAGCAATGAAATCTATGTCATCATTCCCGTAGCAGCATAATGAGTGGATTCAGGTATGATGATTCTAACTGAAATAAGTCACACAGAAAAAGAAACGTCATAAGATATCACTAATACAAGGAATGTAAACTTGGCTACACAGGAACTGGATTACAAAACAGAACAGGGTCTGAAATTTAGAAAACCAACTTATGCTTGTTTAAGGGGAAAGGTGAGTTGGGGTGCTGCATAAAACCAGAGATTGAAATGAGCACAGATAAAGTTCCTTAAGCCAAATATGGAATAGACAAGAGCTACTCCTTGCTCAACGAAATGGACTCAACACCCCATATTAAACGCCTAAGAATGTACCTGACTAGTAAGTATCTTAAAACCTATGGATTGCTATGTCTCCGAAACAGAATCAAGCGCGTGTACAGGGGCATAAACGCAGCAGTGATAGGATTGGAGAGGTTCGGTGAGCAAATGAAGACCCTTTGAAGTCATATTGCATGGTACCCATTCCACGGGTCTCAACTCTCCAGCTTTAAGGGATTCTTCCTTCAGCTGAAACATGCATGTGGAACCCAGAGTATGATCAACCGTGTGATTGGGAGACGTGTTCAAATATGTCTCAGTTTTCGACCGCTGGTACTCAGGTGCAACATTCCAGATGCTTTACTAACACTCTCCCAACATGGAGAGTCAGTGCCTTTAACCTCCTGCTTGGCCCAGTTTGCAATTTCTGCGGAAGATGAACAGGGATAGGGAGGACCAATGAGAGACTAGCTGGAGGTGTCTGGACGGGCAAATTTAACTCTCATTTCCCACCAGGAAGAGCAATTAAGCAAAGGCTCAGCGTGCCGTGCCGGAACCAGATTAGGGCCTGAAGCAATCGTGTGGTGTTGCGGCCAGCTCACAAGAAAGCGAGTTGAAGAAAGGAGCTCAGGGGCACTGTAATTCACAAACCTGCAGAGTTATAAATGACAGCTATCGTCCAAAAATATACTGAAGTAAGGCTGCCACGAGGACTTGAAAGCGGGGCAGAATTGCAGGAAACCAATTTCAGGAGGTAGACTGGAATTGCATTTAAAGCATAGGAAAAGAGGCAGAACATCGACAATGATGCACTTGGCCAAAAAGGGCGTATGCGTTTTTTCCTGAATATATTCAGGAAAAAACGCATACGCCCTTTTTGGCCAACCAAGCAAGCTTCCAAAGGAAATCTGCACTACAATGAAGTCTCATTTCCCCCCGGTCAAAAGGGCCATTTGAAAAAAGTGTAAAATCCAGAAAGGCAGGAATGGCCATGGAGAACTGGGAGCCTTGTTATGCTGATGGGCGGGATGTAAATTGCCAACAGCCACTCAGGAGAAGTGTATGGTGTTTCCTGAAACATCTAAAAAACAAAGCAACAGAGCCTAGGGCACTTCCACTTATGGTCCTATAGCTTAGGGAAATTAAAATAAAAAAGACACAGCCACCCCAAAGTTTGGGATGGCTCTGTTTACAAGAACCTCGTTTACGGTACAAGTTCAATATCGCAGAAAGCGAAAAATGGATAAAGAATTTGTGGTACTTACGTACAATGCAATATCACTCAGCAATGAAATCTATGTCATCAGGCCCGTAGCAGCATAGACTGGATTCAGGTATGATGATTCTCACTGAAATAAGTCACACAGAAAAAAAACATCATAAGATATCACTAATACACGGAATGTAAACTTGGCTACACAGGAACTGGATTACAAAACAGAAGAGGGTCTCAAATTTAGAAAACCAACTTACGCTTGCTTAAGGGTAAAGGTGAGTTGGGGTGCTACATAAAACCAGAGATTGAAATGAGCACAGATAAATTTCCTTAAGCCAAATATGGAATAGACAAGAGCTACTCCTTGCTCAACGAAATGGACTCAACACCCCATATTAAATGCCTAAGAATGTACCTGACTAGTAAGTATCTTAAAACCTATGGATTGCTATGTCTCCGAAAGAGAATCAAGCGTGTGTACAGGGGCATAAACGCAGCAGTGATAGGATTGGAGAGGTTCGGTGAGCAAATGAAGACCCTTTGAAGTCATATTGCATGGTACCCATTCCACGGGTCTCAACTCTCCAGGTTTAAGGGATTCTTCCTTCAGCTAAAGCATGCATTGGAACCCAGAGTGTGATCAACCGTGTGATCAGAAGATGTGTTCTAATATGTCTCAGTTCTCATCCCCTGATACTCGGGTGCAAAATTGCAGACGCTTTACTAATATTCTCCCGACTTGGAGAGACAGTGCCTTTAACCTCCTGTTTGGCCCAGTTTGCAATTTCTGCGGAAGATGAACAGGAATAGGGAGAACCAATGAGAGACTAGCTGGAGGTGTCTGGACGGGCAAATTTAACTCTCATTTCCCACCAGGAAGAGGAATTAACCAAAGGCTCAGCGTGCCGTGCCAGAACCAGATTAGGGCCTGAAGCAATCCTGCGGTGTTGCAGCCAGCTCACAAGAAAGCGAGTTGAAGAAAGGAGCTCAGGGGCACTGTAATTCACAAACCTGCAGAGTTATAAATGACAGCTATCGTCCAAAAATATACTGAAGTAAGGCTGCCAAGAGGACTTGAAAGCGGGGCAGAATTGCAGGAAACCGATTTCAGGAGGTAGACTGGAATTGCATTTAAAGCATAGGAAAAGAGGCAGAACGTCCACAATGATGCACTTGGCCTAAAAGGGCGTATGCATTTTTTCCTGAATATATTCAGGAAAAAACGCATACGCGCTTTTTGGCCAACTAAGCAAGCTTGCAAAGGAAATCTGCACTAAAATGAAGTCTCACTTCCCCCGGGTCACAAGGGCGATCTGAAAAATGTGTAAAATCCAGAAAGGCAGGACTGGCCATGGAGAATTTGGAGCCTTGTTATGCTGATGGGCGGGATGTAAATTGCCAACAGCCACTTGGGAGAAGTGTATGGTGTTTCCTGAAAGTTTTAAGAAACAAAGCAACAGAGCCTAGGGCACTTCCACTTATGGTCCTATAGCTTAGGGAAATTAAAATCAAACAGACACAGCCACCCCAATGTTTGGGACGGCTCTGTTTACAAGAACCTCGTTTACGGTACAAGTTCAATATCGCAGAAAGTGAAAAATGGATAAAGAAGTTGTGGTACTTACGTACAACGCAATATGACTCAGCAATGAAATCTATGTCATCAGGCCCATAGCAGCATAATGTGTGGATTCAGTTATGATGATTCTAACTGAAATAAGTCACACAGAAAGAGAAACATCATAAGATATCACTAATACACGGAATGTAAACTTGGCTATACTGGAACTGAATTCCAAAGCACAACAGGGTCTCAAATTTAGAAAACCAACTTATGCTTGCTTAAGGGGAAAGGTGAGTTGGGGTGCTGCATAAAACCAGAGATTGAAATGAGCACAGATAAATTTCCTTAAGCCCAATATGGAATAGACAAGATCTACTCCTTGCTCAACGAAAGGGACTCAACACCCCATATTAAACGCCTAAGAATGTACCTGACTAATAAGTATCTTAAAACCTAAGGATTGCTATGTCTCCGAAAGAGAATCAAGCGTGTGTACAGGGGCATAAACGCAGCAGTGATAGGATTGGAGAGGTTCGGTGAGCAAATGAAGACCCTTTGAAGTCATATTGCATGGTACCCATTCCACAGGTCTCAACTCTCCAGGTTTAAGGGATTCTTCCTTCAGCTAAAACATGCATGTGGAACCCAGAGTATGATCAACCATGTGATCGGGAGACGTGTTCCAATATGTCTCAGTTCTCGTACCCTGGTACTCGGGTGCAACATTCCAGATGCTTTACTAACACTCTGCCGACTTGGAGAGTCAGTGCCTTTAACCTCCTGTTTGGCCCAGTTTGCAATTTCTGCGGAAGATGAACAGGAAAAGGGAGAACCAATGAGAGACTAGCTGGAGGTGTCGGAACGGGCAAATTTAACTCTCATTTCCCACCAGGAAGAGGAATTAACCAAAGGCTCAGCGTGCCGTGCCAGAACCAGATTAGGGCCTGAAGCAAGCCTGTGGTGTTGCGGCCAGCTCACAATAAAGCGAGTTAAAGAAAGGAGCTCAGGGGCACTGTAATTCACAAAACTGCAGAGTTATAAATGACAGCTATCGTCCAAAAGTATACTGAAGTAAGGCTGCCAAGAGGACTTCAAAGCGGGCCAGAATTGCAGGAAACCGATTTCAGGAGGTAGACTGGAATTGCATTTAAAGCATAGGAAAAGAGGCAGAACGTCGACAATGATGCACTTGGCCAAAATGGGCGTATGCGTTTTTTCCTGAATATATTCAGGAAAAAACGCATACGCACTTTTTGGTCAACCAAGTAAGCTTGCAAAGGAAATCTGCACTACAATGAAGTCTCACTTTCCCCCGGTCAAAAGGGCCATCTGAAAAAAGTGTAAAATCCAGAAAGGCAGGATAGGCCATGGAGAACTGGGAGCCTTGTTATGCTGATGGGTGGGATGTAAATTGCCAACAGCCACTGGGAAGAAGTGTATGGTGTTTCCTGAAACATCTAAAAAACAAAGCAACAGAGCCTAAGGCACTTCCACTTATGGTCCTATAGCTTAGGGAAATTAAAATCAAAAAGACACAGCCACCCCAAAGTTTGGGACGGCTCAGTTTAAAAGAACCTCATTTACGGTACAAGTTCAATATCGCACAAAGTGAAAAATGGACAAAGAAGTTGTGGTACTTACGTACAATGCAATATCACTCAGCAATGAAATCTATGTCATCAGGCCCGTAGCAGCATAATGAGTGGATTCAGGTATGATGATTATAACTGAAATAAGTCACACAGAAAAAGAAACATCATAAGATATCACTAATACACGGAATGAAAACTTGGCTATACTGGAACTGAATTCCAAAGCACAACAGGGTCTCAAATTTAGAAAACCAACTTATGCTTGCTTAAGGGGAAAGGTGAGTTGGGGTGCTGCATAAAACCAGAGATTGAAATGAGCACAGATAAAGTTCCTTAAGCCCAATATGGAATAGACAAGAGCTACTCCTTGCTCAACGAAAGGGACTCAACACCCCATATTAAACGCCTAAGAATGTACCTGACTAATAAGTATCTTAAAACCTAAGGATTGCTATGTCTCCGAAAGAGAATCAAGCGTGTGTACAGGGGCATAAACGCAGCAGTGATAGGATTGGAGAGGTTCGGTGAGCAAATGAAGACCCTTTGAAGTCATATTGCATGGTACCCATTCCACAGGTCTCAACTCTCCAGGTTTAAGGGATTCTTCCTTCAGCTAAAACATGCATGTGGAACCCAGAGTATGATCAACCATGTGATCGGGAGACGTGTTCCAATATGTCTCAGTTCTCGTACCCTGGTACTCGGGTGCAACATTCCAGATGCTTTACTAACACTCTGCCGACTTGGAGAGTCAGTGCCTTTAACCTCCTGTTTGGCCCAGTTTGCAATTTCTGCGGAAGATGAACAGGAAAAGGGAGAACCAATGAGAGACTAGCTGGAGGTGTCGGAACGGGCAAATTAAACTCTCATTTCCCACCAGGAAGAGGAATTAACCAAAGGCTCAGCGTGCCGTGCCAGAACCAGATTAGGGCCTGAAGCAAGCCTGTGGTGTTGCGGCCAGCTCACAATAAATCGAGTTGAAGAAAGGAGCTCAGGGGCACTGTAATTCACAAAACTGCAGAGTTATAAATGACAGCTATCGTCCAAAAGTATACTGAAGTAAGGCTGCCAAGAGGACTTCAAAGCGGGCCAGAATTGCAGGAAACCGATTTCAGGAGGTAGACTGGAATTGCATTTAAAGCATAGGAAAAGAGGCAGAACGTCGACAATGATGCACTTGGCCAAAATGGGCGTATGCGTTTTTTCCTGAATATATTCAGGAAAAAACGCATACGCACTTTTTGGTCAACCAAGTAAGCTTGCAAAGGAAATCTGCACTACAATGAAGTCTCACTTTCCCCCGGTCAAAAGGGCCATCTGAAAAAAGTGTAAAATCCAGAAAGGCAGGATAGGCCATGGAGAACTGGGAGCCTTGTTATGCTGATGGGTGGGATGTAAATTGCCAACAGCCACTGGGAAGAAGTGTATGGTGTTTCCTGAAACATCTAAAAAACAAAGCAACAGAGCCTAAGGCACTTCCACTTATGGTCCTATAGCTTAGGGAAATTAAAATCAAAAAGACACAGCCACCCCAAAGTTTGGGACGGCTCAGTTTAAAAGAACCTCATTTACGGTACAAGTTCAATATCGCACAAAGTGAAAAATGGACAAAGAAGTTGTGGTACTTACGTACAATGCAATATCACTCAGCAATGAAATCTATGTCATCAGGCCCGTAGCAGCATAATGAGTGGATTCAGGTATGATGATTATAACTGAAATAAGTCACACAGAAAAAGAAACATCATAAGATATCACTAATACACGGAATGAAAACTTGGCTACACAGGAACTGAAATACAAAACAGAACAGGGTCTCAAATTTAGAAAATCAACTTATGCTTGCTTAAGGGGAAAGGAGATTTGGGGTGCTGCATAAAACCAGAGATTGAAATGAGCACAGATAAAGTTCCTTAAGTCAAATATGTAATAGACAAGGGCTACTCCTTGCTCAACGAAATGGGCTCAACTCCCCATATTAAACGCCTAAGAATGTATCTGACTAGTAAGTATCTTAAAACCTATGGATTGCTATGTCTCCGAAAGAGATTCAAGCATGTGTACAGGGGCATAAACGCAGCAGTGATAGGATTGGAGAGGTTCGGTGAGCAAATGAAGACCCTTTGAAGTCATATTGCATGGTACCCATTCCACGGGTCTCAACTCTCCAGGTTTAAGGGATTCTTCCTTCAGCTAAACCATGCATGTGGAACCCAGAGTATGATCAACCATGTGATCGGGAGACGTGTTCCAATATGTCTCAGTTCTCGTCCCCTGGTACTCGGGTGCAACATTCCAGACGCTTTACTAACACTCTCCCGACTTGGAGAGTCAGAGCCTTTAACCTACTGTTTGGCCCAGTTTGCAATTTCTGTGGAAGATGAACAGGAATAGGGAGGAGCAATGAGAGACTAGCTGGAGGTGTCTGGACGGGCAAATGTAACTCTCATTTCCCACCAGGAAGAGGAATTAACCAAAGGCTAAGCGTGCCGTGCCGGAACCAGATTAGGGCCTGGAGCAATCCTGCGGTGTTGCGGCCAGCTCACAAGAAAGCGAGTTTAAGAAAGGAGCTCAGGGGCACTTTAATTCACAAACCTGCAGAGTTATAAATGACAGCTATCGTCCAAAAATATACTGAAGTAAGGCTGCCAAGAGGACTTGAAAGCGGGGCAGAATTGCAGGCAACCGATTTCAGAAGGTAGACTGGAATTGCATTTAAAGCATAGGAAAAGAGGCAGAACGTCCACAATGATGCACTTGGCCTAAAAGGGCGTATGCATTTTTTCCTGAATATATTCAGGAAAAAACGCATACGCGCTTTTTGGCCAACTAAGCAAGCTTGCAAAGGAAATCTGCACTAAAATGAAGTCTCACTTCCCCCGGGTCACAAGGGCGATCTGAAAAATGTGTAAAATCCAGAAAGGCAGGACTGGCCATGGAGAATTTGGAGCCTTGTTATGCTGATGGGCGGGATGTAAATTGCCAACAGCCACTTGGGAGAAGTGTATGGTGTTTCCTGAAAGTTTTAAGAAACAAAGCAACAGAGCCTAGGGCACTTCCACTTATGGTCCTATAGCTTAGGGAAATTAAAATCAAACAGACACAGCCACCCCAATGTTTGGGACGGCTCTGTTTACAAGAACCTCGTTTACGGTACAAGTTCAATATCGCAGAAAGTGAAAAATGGATAAAGAAGTTGTGGTACTTACGTACAACGCAATATGACTCAGCAATGAAATCTATGTCATCAGGCCCATAGCAGCATAATGTGTGGATTCAGTTATGATGATTCTAACTGAAATAAGTCACACAGAAAGAGAAACATCATAAGATATCACTAATACACGGAATGTAAACTTGGCTATACTGGAACTGAATTCCAAAGCACAACAGGGTCTCAAATTTAGAAAACCAACTTATGCTTGCTTAAGGGGAAAGGTGAGTTGGGGTGCTGCATAAAACCAGAGATTGAAATGAGCACAGATAAATTTCCTTAAGCCCAATATGGAATAGACAAGATCTACTCCTTGCTCAACGAAAGGGACTCAACACCCCATATTAAACGCCTAAGAATGTACCTGACTAATAAGTATCTTAAAACCTAAGGATTGCTATGTCTCCGAAAGAGAATCAAGCGTGTGTACAGGGGCATAAACGCAGCAGTGATAGGATTGGAGAGGTTCGGTGAGCAAATGAAGACCCTTTGAAGTCATATTGCATGGTACCCATTCCACAGGTCTCAACTCTCCAGGTTTAAGGGATTCTTCCTTCAGCTAAAACATGCATGTGGAACCCAGAGTATGATCAACCATGTGATCGGGAGACGTGTTCCAATATGTCTCAGTTCTCGTACCCTGGTACTCGGGTGCAACATTCCAGATGCTTTACTAACACTTTGCCGACTTGGAGAGTCAGTGCCTTTAACCTCCTGTTTGGCCCAGTTTGCAATTTCTGCGGAAGATGAACAGGAAAAGGGAGAACCAATGAGAGACTAGCTGGAGGTGTCGGAACGGGCAAATTTAACTCTCATTTCCCACCAGGAAGAGGAATTAACCAAAGGCTCAGCGTGCCGTGCCAGAACCAGATTAGGGCCTGAAGCAAGCCTGTGGTGTTGCGGCCAGCTCACAATAAAGCGAGTTGAAGAAAGGAGCTCAGGGGCACTGTAATTCACAAAACTGCAGAGTTATAAATGACAGCTATCGTCCAAAAGTATACTGAAGTAAGGCTGCCAAGAGGACTTCAAAGCGGGCCAGAATTGCAGGAAACCGATTTCAGGAGGTAGACTGGAATTGCATTTAAAGCATAGGAAAAGAGGCAGAACGTCGACAATGATGCACTTGGCCAAAATGGGCGTATGCGTTTTTTCCTGAATATATTCAGGAAAAAACGCATACGCACTTTTTGGTCAACCAAGCAAGCTTGCAAAGGAAATCTGCACTACAATGAAGTCTCACTTTCCCCCGGTCAAAAGGGCCATCTGAAAAAAGTGTAAAATCCAGAAAGGCAGGACAGCCCATGGAGAACTGGGAGCCTTGTTATGCTGATGGGTGGGATGTAAATTGCCAACAGCCACTGGGAAGAAGTGTATGGTGTTTCCTGAAACATCTAAAAAACAAAGCAACAGAGCCTAAGGCACTTCCACTTATGGTCCTATAGCTTAGGGAAATTAAAATCAAAAAGACACAGCCACCCCAAAGTTTGGGACGGCTCAGTTTAAAAGAACCTCATTTACGGTACAAGTTCAATATCGCACAAAGTGAAAAATGGACAAAGAAGTTGTGGTACTTACGTACAATGCAATATCACTCAGCAATGAAATCTATGTCATCAGGCCCGTAGCAGCATAATGAGTGGATTCAGGTATGATGATTATAACTGAAATAAGTCACACAGAAAAAGAAACATCATAAGATATCACTAATACACGGAATGAAAACTTGGCTACACAGGAACTGAAATACAAAACAGAACAGGGTCTCAAATTTAGAAAATCAACTTATGCTTGCTTAAGGGGAAAGGAGATTTGGGGTGCTGCATAAAACCAGAGATTGAAATGAGCACAGATAAAGTTCCTTAAGTCAAATATGTAATAGACAAGGGCTACTCCTTGCTCAACGAAATGGGCTCAACTCCCCATATTAAACGCCTAAGAATGTATCTGACTAGTAAGTATCTTAAAACCTATGGATTGCTATGTCTCCGAAAGAGATTCAAGCATGTGTACAGGGGCATAAACGCAGCAGTGATAGGATTGGAGAGGTTCGGTGAGCAAATGAAGACCCTTTGAAGTCATATTGCATGGTACCCATTCCACGGGTCTCAACTCTCCAGGTTTAAGGGATTCTTCCTTCAGCTAAACCATGCATGTGGAACCCAGAGTATGATCAACCATGTGATCGGGAGACGTGTTCCAATATGTCTCAGTTCTCGTCCCCTGGTACTCGGGTGCAACATTCCAGACGCTTTACTAACACTCTCCCGACTTGGAGAGTCAGAGCCTTTAACCTACTGTTTGGCCCAGTTTGCAATTTCTGTGGAAGATGAACAGGAATAGGGAGGAGCAATGAGAGACTAGCTGGAGGTGTCTGGACGGGCAAATGTAACTCTCATTTCCCACCAGGAAGAGGAATTAACCAAAGGCTAAGCGTGCCGTGCCGGAACCAGATTAGGGCCTGGAGCAATCCTGCGGTGTTGCGGCCAGCTCACAAGAAAGCGAGTTTAAGAAAGGAGCTCAGGGGCACTTTAATTCACAAACCTGCAGAGTTATAAACGACAGCTATCGTCCAAAAATATACTGAAGTAAGGCTGCCAAGAGGACTTGAAAGCGGGGCAGAATTGCAGGCAACCGATTTCAGGAGGTAGACTGGAATTGCATTTAAAGCATAGGAAAAGAGGCAGAACGTCCACAATGATGCACTTGGCCTAAAAGGGCGTATGCATTTTTTCCTGAATATATTCAGGAAAAAACGCATACGTGCTTTTTGGCCAACTAAGCAAGCTTGCAAAGGAAATCTGCACTAAAATGAAGTCTCACTTCCCCCGGGTCACAAGGGCGATCTGAAAAATGTGTAAAATCCAGAAAGGCAGGACTGGCCATGGAGAATTTGGAGCCTTGTTATGCTGATGGGCGGGATGTAAATTGCCAACAGCCACTTGGGAGAAGTGTATGGTGTTTCCTGAAAGTTTTAAGAAACAAAGCAACAGAGCCTAGGGCACTTCCACTTATGGTCCTATAGCTTAGGGAAATTAAAATCAAACAGACACAGCCACCCCAATGTTTGGGATGGCTCTGTTTACAAGAACCTCGTTTACGGTACAAGTTCAATATCGCAGAAAGTGAAAAATGGATAAAGAAGTTGTGGTACTTACGTACAACGCAATATGACTCAGCAATGAAATCTATGTCATCAGGCCCATAGCAGCATAATGTGTGGATTCAGTTATGATGATTCTAACTGAAATAAGTCACACAGAAAGAGAAACATCATAAGATATCACTAATACACGGAATGTAAACTTGGCTATACTGGAACTGAATTCCAAAGCACAACAGGGTCTCAAATTTAGAAAACCAACTTATGCTTGCTTAAGGGGAAAGGTGAGTTGGGGTGCTGCATAAAACCAGAGATTGAAATGAGCACAGATAAATTTCCTTAAGCCCAATATGGAATAGACAAGATCTACTCCTTGCTCAACGAAAGGGACTCAACACCCCATATTAAACGCCTAAGAATGTACCTGACTAATAAGTATCTTAAAACCTAAGGATTGCTATGTCTCCGAAAGAGAATCAAGCGTGTGTACAGGGGCATAAACGCAGCAGTGATAGGATTGGAGAGGTTCGGTGAGCAAATGAAGACCCTTTGAAGTCATATTGCATGGTACCCATTCCACAGGTCTCAACTCTCCAGGTTTAAGGGATTCTTCCTTCAGCTAAAACATGCATGTGGAACCCAGAGTATGATCAACCATGTGATCGGGAGACGTGTTCCAATATGTCTCAGTTCTCGTACCCTGGTACTCGGGTGCAACATTCCAGATGCTTTACTAACACTCTGCCGACTTGGAGAGTCAGTGCCTTTAACCTCCTGTTTGGCCCAGTTTGCAATTTCTGCGGAAGATGAACAGGAAAAGGGAGAACCAATGAGAGACTAGCTGGAGGTGTCGGAATGGGCAAATTTAACTCTCATTTCCCACCAGGAAGAGGAATTAACCAAAGGCTCAGCGTGCCGTGCCAGAACCAGATTAGGGCCTGAAGCAAGCCTGTGGTGTTGCGGCCAGCTCACAATAAAGCGAGTTGAAGAAAGGAGCTCAGGGGCACTGTAATTCACAAAACTGCAGAGTTATAAATGACAGCTATCGTCCAAAAGTATACTGAAGTAAGGCTGCCAAGAGGACTTCAAAGCGGGCCAGAATTGCAGGAAACCGATTTCAGGAGGTAGACTGGAATTGCATTTAAAGCATAGGAAAAGAGGCAGAACGTCGACAATGATGCACTTGGCCAAAATGGGCGTATGCGTTTTTTCCTGAATATATTCAGGAAAAAACGCATACGCACTTTTTGGTCAACCAAGCAAGCTTGCAAAGGAAATCTGCACTACAATGAAGTCTCACTTTCCCCCGGTCAAAAGGGCCATCTGAAAAAAGTGTAAAATCCAGAAAGGCAGGACAGGCCATGGAGAACTGGGAGCCTTGTTATGCTGATGGGTGGGATGTAAATTGCCAACAGCCACTGGGAAGAAGTGTATGGTGTTTCCTGAAACATCTAAAAAACAAAGCAACAGAGCCTAAGGCACTTCCACTTATGGTCCTATAGCTTAGGGAAATTAAAATCAAAAAGACACAGCCACCCCAAAGTTTGGGACGGCTCAGTTTAAAAGAACCTCATTTAGGGTACAAGTTCAATATCGCACAAAGTGAAAAATGGACAAAGAAGTTGTGGTACTTACGTACAATGCAATATCACTCAGCAATGAAATCTATGTCATCAGGCCCGTAGCAGCATAATGAGTGGATTCAGGTATGATGATTATAACTGAAATAAGTCACACAGAAAAAGAAACATCATAAGATATCACTAATACACGGAATGAAAACTTGGCTACACAGGAACTGAAATACAAAACAGAACAGGGTCTCAAATTTAGAAAATCAACTTATGCTTGCTTAAGGGGAAAGGTGATTTGGGGTGCTGCATAAAATCAGAGATTGAAATGAGCACAGATAAAGTTCCTTAAGTCAAATATGTAATAGACAAGGGCTACTCCTTGCTCAACGAAATGGGCTCAACTCCCCATATTAAACGCCTAAGAATGTATCTGACTAGTAAGTATCTTAAAACCTATGGATTGCTATGTCTCCGAAAGAGATTCAAGCGTGTGTACAGGGGCATAAACACAGCAGTGATAGGATTGGAGAGGTTCGGTGAGCAAATGAAGACCCTTTGAAGTCATATTGCATGGTACCCATTCCACGGGTCTCAACTCTCCAGGTTTAAGGGATTCTTCCTTCAGCTAAACCATGCATGTGGAACCCAGAGTATGATCAACCGTGTGATCGGGAGACGTGTTCCAATATGTCTCAATTCTCGTCCCCTGGTACTCGGGTGCAACATTCCAGATGCTTTACTAACACTCTCCCGACTTGGAGAGTCAGTGCCTTTAACCTCCTGTTTGGCCCAGTTTGCAATTTCTGCAGAAGATGAACAGGAATAGGGAGAACCAATGAGAGACTAGCTGGAGGTGTCTGGACGGGCAATTTAACTCTCATTTCCCACCAGGAAGAGGAATTAACCAAAGGCTCAGCGTGCCGTGCCAGAACCAGATTAGGGCCTGAAGCAATCCTGCGGTGTTGCGGCCAGCTCACAAGAAAGCGAGTTGAAGAAAGGAGCTCAGGGGCACTGTAATTGACAAAACTGCAGAGTTATAAATGATAGCTATCGTCCAAAAATATACTGAAGGAAGGCTGCCAAGAGGACTTGAAATCGGCGCAGAATTGCAGGAAACCGATTTCAGGAGGTAGACTGGAATTGCATTTAAAGCATAGGAAAAGAGGCAGAACGTCGACAATGATGCACTTGGCCAAAAAGGACGTATGCGTTTTTTCCTGAATATATTCAGGAAAAAACGCATATGCACTTTTTGGCCAACCAAGCAAGCTTGCAAAGGAAATCTGCACTACAATGAACTCTCACTTCCCCCCGGTCAAAAGGGCCATCTGAAAAAAGTGTAAAATCCAGAAAGGCAGGAAAGGCTTTGGAGAACTGGGAGCCTTGTTATGCTGATGCGTGGGATGTAAATTGCCAGCAGCCACTCCGGAGAAGTGTATGGTGTTTCCTGAAACATCTAAAAAACAAAGCAACAGAGCCTAAGGCACTTCCACTTATGGTCCTATAGCTTAGGGAAATTAAAATCAAAAAGACACAGCCACCCCAAAGTTTCAGATGGCTCTGTTTACAAGAACCTCGTTTACGGTACAAGTTCAATATCGCAGAAAGCGAAAAATGGATAAAGAATTTGTGGTACTTAGGTACAATGCAATATCACTCAGCAATGAAATCTATGTCATCATTCCCGTAGCAGCATAATGAGTGGATTCAGGTATGATGATGCTAACTGAAATAAGTCACACAGAAAAAGAAACGTCATAAGATATCACTAATACATGGAATGTAAACTTGGCTACACAGGAACTGGATTACAAAACAGAACGGGGTCTCAAATTCAGAAAACCAACTTATGCTTGTTTAAGGGGAAAGGTGAGTTGGGGTGCTGCATAAAACCAGAGATTGAAATGAGCACAGATAAAGTTCCTTAAGCCAAATATGGAATAGACAAGAGCTACTCCTTGCTCAACGAAATGGACTCAACACCCCATATTAAACGCCTAAGAATGTACCTGACTAGTAAGTATCTTAAAACCTATGGATTGCTATGTCTCCGAAACAGAATCAAGCGTGTGTACAGGGGCATAAACGCAGCAGTGATAGGATTGGAGAGGTTCGGTGAGCAAATGAAGACCCTTTGAAGTCATATTGCATGGTACCCATTCCACGGGTCTCAACTCTCCAGCTTTAAGGGATTCTTCCTTCAGCTGAAACATGCATGTGGAACCCAGAGTATGATCAACCGTGTGATTGGGAGACGTGTTCAAATATGTCTCAGTTTTCGTCCGCTAGTACTCAGGTGCAACATTCCAGACGCTTTACTAACACTCTCCCGACTTGGAGAATCAGTGCCTTTAACCTCCTGCTTGGCCCAGTTTGCAATTTCTGCAGAAGATGAACAGGGATAGGGAGGACCAATGAGAGACTAGCTGGAGGTGTCTGGACGGGCAAATTTAACTCTCATTTCCCACCAGGAATAGCAATTAAGCAAAGGCTCAGCGTGCCGTGCCGGAACCAGTTTAGGGCCTGAAGCAATCGTGCGGTGTTGCGGCCAGCTCACAAGAAAGCGAGTTGAAGAAAGGAGCTCAGGGACACTGTAATTCACAAACCTGTAGAGTTATAAATGACAGCTATCGTCCAAAAATATACTGAAGTAAGGCTGCCAAGAGGACTTGAAAGCGGGGCAGAATTGCAGGAAACCGATTTCAGGAGGTAGACTGGAATTGCATTTAAAGCATAGGAAAAGAGGCAGAACGTCGACAATGATGCACTTGGCCAAAAAGGGCGTATGCGTTTTTTCCTGAATATATTCAGGAAAAAACGCATACGCCCTTTTTGGCCAACCAAGCAAGCTTGCAAAGGAAATCTGCACTACAATGAAGTCTCACTTCCCCTTGGTCAAAAGGGCCATCTGAAAAAAGTGTAAAATCTAGAAAGGCAGGACAGGCCATGGAGAACTGGGAGCCTTGTTATGCTGATGGGCGGGATGTAAATTGCCAACAGCCACTCGGGAGAAGTGTATGGTGTTTCCTGAAACATGTAAAAAACAAAGCAACAGAGCCTAGGGCACTTCCACTTATAGTCCTATAGCTTAGGGAAATTAAAATCAAAAAGACACAGCCACCCCAAAGTTTGGGACCTCTCTGTTTACAAGAACCTCATTTACGGTAGAAGTTCAATATCGCAGAAAGTGAAAAATGGATAAAGAATTTGTGGTAGTTACCTACAATGCAATATCACTCAGCAATGAAATCTATGTCATCAGGCCCGTAGCAGCATAGACTGGATTCAGGTATGATGATTCTCACTGAAATAAGTCACACAGAAAAAAAACATCATAAGATATCACTAATACACGGAATGTAAACTTGGCTACACAGGAACTGGATTACAAAACAGAACAGGGTCTCAAATTTAGAAAACCAACTTACGCTTGCTTAAGGGGAAAGGTGAGTTGGGGTGCTACATAAAACCAGAGATTGAAATGAGCACAGATAAATTTCCTTAAGCCAAATATGGAATAGACAAGAGCTACTCCTTGCTCAACGAAATGGACTCAACACCCCATATTAAACGCCTAAGAATGTACCTGACTAGTAAGTATCTTAAAACCTATGGATTGCTATGTCTCCGAAACAGAATCAAGCGTGTGTACAGGGGCATAAACGCAGCAGTGATAGGATTGGAGAGGTTCGGTGAGCAAATGAAGACCCTTTGAAGTCATATTGCATGGTACCCATTCCACGGGTCTCAACTCTCCAGCTTTAAGGGATTCTTCCTTCAGCTGAAACATGCATGTGTAACCCAGAGTATGATCAACCGTGTGATTGGGAGACGTGTTCAAATATGTCTCAGTTTTCGACCGCTGGTACTCAGGTGCAACATTCCAGATGCTTTACTAACACTCTCCCAACTTGGAGAGTCAGTGCCTTTAACCTCCTGCTTGGCCCAGTTTGCAATTTCTGCGGAAGATGAACAGGGATAGGGAGGACCAATGAGAGACTAGCTGGAGGTGTCTGGACGGGCAAATTGAACTCTCATTCCCCACCAGGAAGAGCAATTAAGCAAAGGCTCAGCGTGCCGTGCCGGAACCAGATCAGGGCCTGAAGCAATCGTGTGGTGTTGCGGCCAGCTCACAAGAAAGCGAGTTGAAGAAAGGAGCTCAGGGGCACTGTAATTCACAAACCTGCAGAGTTATAAATGACAGCTATCGTCCAAAAATATACTGAAGTAAGGCTGCCACGAGGACTTGAAAGCGGGGCAGAATTGCAGGAAACCGATTTCAGGAGGTCGACTGGAATTGCATTTAAAGCATAGGAAAAGAGGCAGAACGTCGACAATGATGCACTTGGCTAAAAAGGGTGTATGCGTTTTTTCCTGAATATATTCAGGAAAAAACGCATACGCCCTTTTTGGCCAACCAAGCAAGCTTGCAAAGGAAATCTGCACTACAATGAAGTCTCACTTCCCACAGGTCAAAAGGGCCATCTGAAAAAAGTGTAAAATCCAGAAAGGCAGGACCGGCCATGGAGAACTGGGAGCATTGTTATGCTGATGGGCGGGATGTAAATTGCCAACAGCCACTCAGGAGAAGTGTATGGTGTTTCCTGAAACATCTAAAAAACAAAGCAACAGAGCCTAGGGCACTTCCACTTATGGTCCTATAGCTTAGGGAAATTAAAATCAAAAAGACACAGCCACCCCAAAGTTTGGGATGGCTCTGTTTACAAGAACCTCGTTTACGGTACAAGTTCAATATCGCAGAAAGCGAAAAATGGATAAAGAATTTGTGGTACTTACGTACAATGCAATATCACTCAGCAATGAAATCTATGTCATCATTCCCGTAGCAGCATAATGAGTGGATTCAGGTATGATGATTCTAACTGAAATAAGTCACACAGAAAAAGAAACGTCATAAGATATCACTAATACACGGAATGTAAACTTGGCTACACAGGAACTGGATTACAAAACAGAACGGGGCCTCAAATTTAGAAAACCAACTTATGCTTGTTTAAGGGGAAAGGTGAGTTGGGGTGCTGCATAAAACCAGAGATTGAAATGAGCACAGATAAAGTTCCTTAAGCCAAATATAGAATAGACAAGAGCTACTCCTTGCTCAACGAAATGGACTCAACACCCCATATTAAACGCCTAAGAATGTACCTGACTAGTAAGTATCTTAAAACCTATGGATTGCTATGTCTCCGAAACAGAATCAAGCGTGTGTACAGGGGCATAAACGCAGCAGTGATAGGATTGGAGAGGTTCGGTGAGCAAATGAAGACCCTTTGAAGTCATATTGCATGGTACCCATTCCACGGGTCTCAACTCTCCAGCTTTAAGGGATTCTTCCTTCAGCTGAAACATGCATGTGGAACCCAGAGTATGATCAACCGTGTGATTGGGAGACGTGTTCAAATATGTCTCAGTTTTCGACCGCTGGTACTCAGGTGCAACATTCCAGATGCTTTACTAACACTCTCCCAACTTGGAGAGTCAGTGCCTTTAACCTCCTGCTTGGCCCAGTTTGCAATTTCTGTGGAAGATGAACAGGGATAGGGAGGACCAATGAGAGACTAGCTGGAGGTGTCTGGACGGGCAAATTGAACTCTCATTTCCCACCAGGAAGAGCAATTAAGCAAAGGCTCAGCGTGCCGTGCCGGAACCAGATTAGGGCCTGAAGCAATCGTGTGGTGTTGCGGCCAGCTCACAAGAAAGCGAGTTGAAGAAAGGAGCTCAGGGGCACTGTAATTCACAAACCTGCAGAGTTATAAATGACAGCTATCGTCCAAAAATATACTGAAGTAAGGCTGCCACGAGGACTTGAAAGCGGGGCAGAATTGCAGGAAACCGATTTCAGGAGGTCGACTGGAATTGCATTTAAAGCATAGGAAAAGAGGCAGAACGTCGACAATGATGCACTTGGCTAAAAAGGGCGTATGCGTTTTTTCCTGAATATATTCAGGAAAAAACGCATACGCCCTTTTTGGCCAACCAAGCCAGCTTGCAAAGGAAATCTGCACTACAATGAAGTCTCACTTCCCCCAGGTCAAAAGGGCCATCTGAAAAAAGTGTAAAATCCAGAAAGGCAGGACCGGCCATGGAGAACTGGGAGCCTTGTTATGCTGATGGGCGGGATGTAAATTGCCAACAGCCACTCAGGAGAAGTGTATGGTGTTTCCTGAAACATCTAAAAAACAAAGCAACAGAGCCTAGGGCACTTCCACTTATGGTCCTATAGCTTAGGGAAATTAAAATCAAAAAGACACAGCCACCCCAAAGTTTCGGATGGCTCTGTTTACAAGAACCTCGTTTACGGTACAAGTTCAATATCGCAGAAAGCGAAAAATGGATAAAGAATTTGTGGTACTTACGTACAATGCAATATCACTCAGCAATGAAATCTATGTCATCATTCCCGTAGCAGCATAATGAGTGGATTCAGGTATGATGATTCTAACTGAAATAAGTCACACAGAAAAAGAAACGTCATAAGATATCACTAATACACGGAATGTAAACTTGGCTACACAGGAACTGGATTACAAAACAGAACAGGGCCTCAAATTTAGAAAACCAACTTATGCTTGTTTAAGGGGAAAGGTGAGTTGGGGTGCTGCATAAAACCAGAGATTGAAATGAGCACAGATAAAGTTCCTTAAGCCAAATATGGAATAGACAAGAGCTACTCCTTGCTCAACGAAATGGACTCAACACCCCATATTAAACGCCTAAGAATGTACCTGACTAGTAAGTATCTTAAAACCTATGGATTGCTATGTCTCCGAAAGAGAATCAAGCGTGTGTACAGGGGCATAAACGCAGCAGTGATAGGATTGGAGAGGTTCGGTGAGCAAATGAAGACCCTTTGAAGTCATATTGCATGGTACCCATTCCACGGGTCTCAACTCTCCAGCTTTAAGGGATTCTTCCTTCAGCTGAAACATGCATGTGGAACCCAGAGTATGATCAACCGTGTGATTGGGAGACGTGTTCAAATATGTCTCAGTTTTCGACCGCTGGTACTCAGGTGCAACATTCCAGATGCTTTACTAACACTCTCCCAACTTGGAGAGTCAGTGCCTTTAACCTCCTGCTTGGCCCAGTTTGCAATTTCTGCGGAAGATGAACAGGGATAGGGAGGACCAATGAGAGACTAGCTGGAGGTGTCTGGACGGGCAAATTTAACTCTCATTTCCCACCAGGAAGAGCAATTAAGCAAAGGCTCAGCGTGCCGTGCCAGAACCAGATTAGGGCCTGAAGCAATCGTGCGGTGTTGCGGCCAGCTCACAAGAAAGCGAGTTGAAGAAAGGAGCTCAGGGGCACTGTAATTCACAAACCTGCAGAGTTATAAATGACAGCTATCGTCCAAAAATATACTGAAGTAAGGCTGCCACGAGGACTTGAAAGCGGGGCAGAATTGCAGGAAACCAATTTCAGGAGGTAGACTGGAATTGCATTTAAAGCATAGGAAAAGAGGCAGAACGTCGACAATGATGCACTTGGCCAAAAAGGGCGTATGCGTTTTTCCCTGAATATATTCAGGAAAAAACGCATACGCCCTTTTTGGCCAACCAAGCAAGCTTGCAAAGGAAATCTGCACTACAATGAAGTCTCACTTCCCCCAGGTCAAAAGGGCCATCTGAAAAAAGTGTAAAATCCAGAAAGGCAGGAACGGCCATGGAGAACTGGGAGCCTTGTTATGCTGATGGGCGGGATGTAAATTGCCAACAGCCACTCGGGAGAAGTGTATGGTGTTTCCTGAAACATCTAAAAAACAAAGCAACAGAGCCTAGGGCACTTCCACTTATAGTCCTATACCTTAGGGAAATTAAAATCAAAAAGACACAGCCACCCCAAAGTTTGGGACCTCTCTGTTTACAAGAACCTCATTTACGGTAGAAGTTCAATATCGAAGAAAGTGAAAAATGGATACAGAGGTTGTGGTTGTTACGTAAAATGCAATATCACTCAGCAATGAAATCTATGTCATCAGGCCCGTAGCAGCATAGACTGGATTCAGGTATGATGTTTCTCACTGAAATAAGTCACACAGAGAAAAAACATCATAAGATATCACTAATACACGGAATGTAAACTTGGCTACACAGGAACTGGATTACAAAACAGAAGAGGGTCTCAAATTTAGAAAACCAACTTACGCTTGCTTAAGGGGAAAGGTGAGTTGGGGTGCTACATAAAACCTGAGATTGAAATGAGCACAGATAAATTTCCTTAAGCCAAATATGGAATAGACAAGAGCTACTCCTTGCTCAACGAAATGGACTCAACACCCCATATTAAATGCCTAAGAATGTACCTGACTAGTAAGTATCTTAAAACCTATGGATTGCTATGTCTCCGAAAGAGAATCAAGCGTGTGTACAGGGGCATAAACGCAGCAGTGATAGGATTGGAGAGGTTCGGTGAGCAAATGAAGACCCTTGGAAGTCATATTGCATGGTACCCATTCCACGGGTCTCAACTCTCCAGGTATAAGGGATTCTTCCTTCAGCTAAAGCATGCATTGGAACCCAGAGTGTGATCAACCGTGTGATCGGAAGATGTGTTCTAATATGTCTCAGTTCTCATCCCCTGGTACTCGGGTGCAAAATTGCAGACGCTTTACTAATATTCTCCCGACTTGGAGAGACAGTGAATTTAACCTCCTGTTTGGCCCAGTTTGCAATTTCTGCGGAAGATGAACAGGAATAGGGAGAACCAATGAGAGACTAGCTGGAGGTGTCTGGACGGGCAAATTTAACTCTCATTTCCCACCAGGAAGAGGAATTAACCAAAGGCTCAGCGTGCCGTGCCAGAACCAGATTAGGGCCTGAAGCAATCCTGCGGTGTTGCAGCCAGCTCACAAGAAAGCGAGTTGAAGAAAGGAGCTCAGGGGCACTGTAATTCACAAACCTGCAGAGTTATAAATGACAGCTATCGTCCAAAAATATACTGAAGTAAGGCTGCCAAGAGGACTTGAAAGCGGGGCAGAATTGCAGGAAACCGATTTCAAGAGGTAGACTGGAATTGCATTTAAAGCATAGGAAAAGAGGCAGAACGTCGACAATGATGCACTTGGCCAAAAAGGGTGTATGCGTTTTTTCCTGAATATATTCAGGAAAAAACGCATACGCCCTTTTTGGCCAACCAAGCAAGCTTGCAAAGGAAATCTGCACTACAATGAACTCTCACTTCCCCCCGGTCAAAAGGGCCATCTGAAAAAAGTGTAAAATCCAGAAAGGCAGGACAGGCCATGGAGAACTGGGAGCCTTGTTATGCTGATGGGTGGGATGTAAATTGCCAACAGCCACTCGGGAGAAGTGTATGGTGTTTCCTGAAACATCTAAAAAACAAAGCAACAGAGCCTAGGGCACTTCCACTTATGATCCTATAGCTTAGGGAAATTAAAATCAAAAAGACAAAGCCACCCCAAAGTTTGGGACGGCTCTGTTTACAAGAACCTCGTTTACAGTACAAGTTCAATATCGCAGAAAGTGCAAAATGGATAAAGAAGTTGTGGTACTTACGTATAATCCAATATCACTCAGCAATGAAATCTATGTCATCAGGCCCGTAGCAGCAAAATGAGTGGATTCAGGTATGATGATTCTAACTGAAATAAGTCACACAAGAAAAGAAACATCAGAAGATATCACTAATACACGGAATGTAAACTTGGCTACACACGAACTGGATTACAAAACAGAACAGGGTCTCAAATTGAGAAAACCAACTTATGCTTGCTTAAGGCAAAGGTGAGTTGGGGTGCTGCATAAAACCAGACATTGAAATGAGCACAGATAAATTTCCTTAAGCCAAATATGGAATAGACAAGAGCTACTCCTTGCTCAACGAAATGGACTCAAAACCCCATATTAAACACTTAATAATGTACCTGAGAGTAAGTATCTTAAAACCTATGGATTGCTATGTCTCTGAAAGAGAATCAAGCGTGAGTACAGCACCATAAATGCAGCAGTGATAGGATTGCAGAGGTTCGGTGAGCAAATGAAGACCCTTTGAAGTCATATTGCATGGTACCCATTCCACGGGTCTCAACTCTCCAGGTTTAAGAGATTCTTCCTTCAGCTAAACATGCATTTGGAACCCAGACTATGATCAACCATGTGATTGTGAGCCATGTTCAAATATGTCTCAGTTCTCATCCCCTGGTACTCGGGTGCAACATTCTAGACACTTTACTAACACTCTCCCGACTTGGAGAGTCAATGCCTTTAACCTCCTGTTTGACCCAGTTTGCAAATTCCGCGGATGATGAACAGGAATAGGGAGAACCAATGAGAGACTAGCTGGAGATGTCTGGACGGGCAAATTTAACTCTCATTTCCCACCAGGAAGAGGAATTAAGCAAAGGCTCAGCATTCCGTGCCGGAACCAGATTAGGGCCTGAAGCAATCCTGCGGTGTTGCGGCCAGCTCACAAGAAAGCGAGTTGAAGAAAGGAGCTCAGGGGCACTGTAATTCACAAACCTGCAGAGTTATAAATGACAGCTATCGTCCAAAAATATATTGAAGTAAGGCTGCCAAGAGGACTGGAAAGCGGGGCAGAATTGCAGGAAACCGATTTCAGGAGTTAGACTGGAATTGCATTTAAAGCATAGGAAAAGAGGCAGAACGTCGACAATGATGCACTTGGCCAAAATGTGCGTATGCGTTTTTTCCTGAATATATTCAGGAAAAAACGCATACGCACTTTTTGGCCAACCAAGCAAGCTTGCAAAGGAAATCTGCACTACATTGAAGTCTCACTTCCCTCCCGGTCAAAAGGACCATCTGAAAAAAGTGTAAAATCCAGAAAGGCAGGACAGGCCATGGAGAACTGGGAGCCTTGTTATGCTGATGGGCGGGATGTAAATTGCCAACAGCCACTTGGGAGAAGTGTATGGTGTTTCCTGAAACATCTAAAAAACAAAGCAACAGAGCCTAGGGCACTTCCACTTATTGTCATATAGCTTAGGGAAATTAAAATCAAAAAGACACAGCCACCCCAAAGTTTGGGACGGCTCTGTTTACAAGAACCTCGTTTACGGTACAAGTTCAATATCGCAGAAAGCGAAAAATGGATAAAGAAGTTGTGGTAGTTACGTACAATGCAATATCACTCAGCAATGAAATCTATGTCATCAGGCCCGTAGCAGCATAATGAGTGGATTCAGGTATGATGATTCTAACTGAAATAAGTCACACAGAAAAAGAAACGTCATAAGATATCACTAATACACGGAATGTAAACTTGGCGACACAGGCACTGAATTACAAAACAGAACAGGGTCTCAAATTTAGAAAACGAACTTATGCTTGCTTAAGGGGAAAGGTGAGTTGGGGTGCTGCATAAAACCAGAGATTGAAATGAGCACAGATAAAGTTCCTTAAGCCCAATATGGAATAGACAAGAGCTACTCCTTGCTCAACGAAATGGACTCAACACCCCATATTAAACGCCTAAGAATGTAGCTGACTAGTAAGTATCTTAAAACCTATGGATTGCTATGTCTCCGAAAGAGAACCAAGCGTGTGTACAGGGGCATAAACGCAGCAGTGATAGGATTGGAGAGGTTCGGTGAGCAAATGAAGACCCTTTGAAGTCACATTGCATGGTACCCATTCCACGGGTCTCAACTCTCCAGGTTTAAGGGATTCTTCCTTCAGCTAAAACACGCATGTGGAACCCAGAGTATGATCAACCGTGTGATCGGGAGACGTGTTCAAATATGTCTCAGTTCTCGTACCCTGTTACTCGGGTGCAACATTCCAAACGCTTTATTAACACTCTCCCGAATTGGAAAGTCAGTGCCTTTAACCTCCTGTTTGGCCCAGTTTGCAATTTCTGCAGAAGATGAACAGGAATAGGGAGAACCAATGAGAGACTAGCTGGAGGTGTCTGGACAGGCAAATTTAACTCTCATTTCCCACCAGGAAGAGGAATTAACCAAAGGCTCAGCATGCCGTGCCGGAACCAGATTAGGGCCCGAAGCAATCCTGCGGTGTTGCGGCCAGCTCACAAGAAAGCGATTTGAAGATAGGAGCTCAGTGGAACTGTAATTCACAACCCTGCAGAGTTATAAATGACAGCTATCGTCCAAAAATATACTGAAGTAAGCCTGCCAAGAGGACTTGAAAGCGGAGCAGAATTGCAGGAAACCGATTTCAGGAGGTAGACTGGAATTGCATTTAAAGCATAGGAAAAGAGGCAGAACGTCGACAATGATGCACTTGGCCAAAAAGGGCGTATGCGTTTTTTCCTGAATATATTCAGGAAAAAACGCATACGCCCTTTTTGTCCAACCAAGCAAGCTTGCAAAGGAAATCTGCACTACAATGAAGTCTCACTTCCCCCTGGTCAAAAGGGTCATCTGAAAAAAGTGTAAAATCCAGAAAGGCAGGACAGGCCATGGAGAACTGGGAGCCTTGTTATGCTGATGGGCGGGATGTAAACTGCCAACAGCCACTAGGGAGAAGTGTATGGTGTTTCCTGAAACATCTAAAAAACAAAGCAACAGAGCCTAGGACACTTCCACTTATGGTCCTATAGCTTAGGGAAATTAAAATCAAAAAGACACAGCCACCCCAAAGTTTGGGATGGCTCTGTTTACTAGAACCTCGTTTACGGTACAAGTTCAATATCACAGAAAGTGAAAAATGGATAAAGCAGTTGTGGTACTTACGTACAATGCAATATCACTCAGCAATGAAATCTATGTCATCAGGCCCGTAGCAGCATAATGAGTGGATTCAGGTATGATGATTCTAACTGAAATAAGTCACACAGAAAAAGAAACCTCATAAGATATCACTAATACATGGAATGTAAACTTGGCTACACACGAACTGGATTACAAAACAGAACAGGGTCTCAAATTTAGAAAACCAACTTATGCTTGCTTAAGGGGAAAGGTGAGTTGGGGTGCTGCATAAAACCAGAGATTGAAATGAGCACAGATAAAGTTCCTTAAGCCAAATATGTAATATACAAGAGCTACTCCTTGCTCAACGAAATGTACTCAACACCCCATATTAAACGCCTAAGAATGTACCTGACTAGTAAGTATCTTAAAACCTATGGATTGCTATGTCTCCGAAAGAGAACCAAGCGTGTGTACAGGGGCATAAACGCAGCAGTGATAGGATTGGAGAGGTTCGGTGAGCAAATGAAGACCCTTTGAAGTCACATTGCATGGTACCCATTCCACGGGTCTCAACTCTCCAGGTTTAAGGGATTCTTCCTTCAGCTAAAACAGGCATGTGGAACCCAGAGTATGATCAACCATGTGATCGGGAGACGTGTTCAAATATGTCTCAGTTCTCGTACCCTGTTACTCGGGTGCAACATTCCAAACGCTTTATTAACACTCTCCCGAATTGGAAAGTCAGTGCCTTCAATCTCCTGTTTGGCCGAGTTTGCAATTTCTGCAGAAGATGAACAGGAATAGGGAGAACCAATGAGAGACTAGCTGGAGGTGTCTGGACGGGCAAATTTAACTCTCATTTCCCAATAAGAAGAGGAATTAACCAAAGGCTCAGCATGCCGTGCCGGAACCAGATTAGGGCCCGAAGCAATCCTGCAGTGTTGCGGCCAGCTCACATGAAAGCGAGTTGAAGATAGGAGCTCAGTGGAACTGTAATTCACAACCCTGCAGAGTTATAAATGACAGCTATCGTCCAAAAATATACTAAAGTAAGCCTGCCAAGAGGACTTGAAAGCGGGGCAGAATTGCAGGAAACCGATTTCAGGAGGTAGACTGGAATTGCATTTAAAGCATAGGAAAAGAGGCAGAACGTCCACAATGATGAACTTGGCCAAAAAGGGCGTATGCGTTTTTTCCTGAATATATTCAGGAAAAAACGCATACGCACTTTTTGGCCAACCAAGCAAGCTTGCAAAGGAAATCTGCACTACATTGAAGTCTCACTTCCCTCCCGGTCAAAAGGATCATCTGAAAAAAGTGTAAAATCCAGAAAGGCAGGACAGGCCATGGAGAACTGGGAGCCTTGTTATGCTGATGGGCGGGATGTAAATTGCCAACAGTCACTGGGGAGAAGTGTATGGTGTTTCCTGAAACATCTAAAAAACAAAGCAACAGAGCCTAGGGCACTTCCACTTATTGTCCTATAGCTTAGGGAAATTAAAATCAAAAAGACACAGCCACCCCAAAGTTTGGGACGGCTCTGTTTACAAGAACCTCGTTTACGGTACAAGTTCAATATCGCAGAAAGCGAAAAATGGATAAAGAAGTTGTGGTACTTACGTACAATGCAATATCACTCAGCAATGAAATCTATGTCATCATTCCCGTAGCAGCATAATGAGTGGATTCAGGTATGATGATTCTAACTGAAATAAGTCACACAGAAAAAGAAACGTCATAAGATATCACTAATACACGGAATGTAAACTTGGCTACACAGGCACTGAATTACAAAACAGAAGAGGGTCTCAAATTTAGAAAACCAACTTATGCTTGCTTAAGGGGAAAGGTGAGTTGGGGTGCTGCATAAAACCAGAGATTGAAATGAGCACAGATAAAGTTCCTTAAGCCAAATATGTAATAGACAAGAGCTACTCCTTGCTCAACGAAATGGACTCAACACCCCATATTAAACGCATAAGAATGTACCTGACTAGTAAGTATCTTAAAACCTATGGATTGCTATGTCTCCGAAAGAGAACCAAGCGTGTGTACAGGGGCATAAACGCAGCAGTGATAGGATTGGAGAGGTTCGGTGAGCAAATGAAGACCCTTTGAAGTCACATTGCATGGTACCCATTCCACGGGTCTCAACTCTCAAGGTTTAAGGGATTCTTCCTTCAGCTAAAGCATGCATGTGGAACCCAGAGTATGATCAACCGTGTGATCGGGAGACGTGTTCCAATATGTCTCAGTTCTCGTCCCCTGGTACTCGGGTGCAACATTCCAGGCACTTTACTAACACTCTCCCGACTTGGAGAGTCAGTGCCTTTAACCTCCTGTTTGGACCTGTTTGCAATTTCTGCGGAAGATGAACAGGAATAAGGAGAACCAATGAGAGACTAGCTGGAGGTGTCTGGATGGGCAAATATAACTCTCATTTCCCACCAGGAATAGGAATTAACCAAAGGCTCAGCATGCCGTGCCGGAACCAGATTAGGGCCCGAAGCAATCCTGCGGTGTTGCAGCCAGCTCACAAGAAAGCGAGTTGAAGATAGGAGCTCAGTGGCACTGTAATTCACAAACCTGCAGAGTTATAAATGACAACAATCGTCCAAAAATATACTGAAGTAACGCTGCCAAGAGGATTTGAAAGTGGGGCAGAATTGAAGGAAACCGATTTCAGAAGGTAGACTGGAATTGCATTTAAAGCATAGGAAAAGAGGCAGAACGTCGACAATGATGTACTTGGCCAAAAAGTGCGTATGCGTTGTTTCCTGAATATATTCAGGAAAAAACGCATACGCCCTTTTTGGCCAACCAAGCAAGCTTGCAAAGGAAATCTGCACTACATTAAAGTCTCACTTCCCCCCTGGTCAAAAGGACCATCTGAAAAAAGTGTAAAATCCAGAAAGGCAGGAAAGGCAATGGAGAACTGGGAGCCTTTTTATGCTGATGGGCGGTATGTAAATTGCCAACAGCCACTCTGGAGAAGTGTATGGTGTTTCCTGAAACATCTAAAAAACAAAGCAACAGAGCCTAGGGCACTTACACTTATGGTCCTATAGATTAGGGAAATTAAAATCAAAAACACACATCCACCCCAAAGTTTGGGACGGCTCTGTTTACAAGAACCTCGTTTATGGTACAAGTTCAATATCACAGAAAGTGAAAAATGGATAAAGAAGTTGTGGTACTTACATACAATGCAATATCACTCAGCAATGAAATCTATGTCATCAGGCCTGTAGCAGAAAATGACTGGGTTCAGGTATGATGATTCTAACTGAAATAAGTCAAACAGAAAAAGAAACATCATAAGATATCACTAATACACGGAATGTAAACTTGGCGACACAGGCACTGAATTACAAAACAGAACAGGGTCTCAAATTTAGAAAGCTAACTTATGCTTGCATAAGGGGAAAGGTGAGTTGGGGTGCTGCATAAAACCAGAGATTGAAATGAGCACAGATAAAGTTCCTTAAGCCAAATATATAATAGACAAGAGCTACTCCTTGCTCAACGAAATGGACTCAACACCCCATATTAAACGCATAAGAATGTACCTGACTAGTAAGTATCTTAAAAGCTATGGATCGCTATGTCTCCGAAAGAGAATCAAGCATGTGTACAGGGGCATAAACGCAGCAGTGATAGGATTGGAGAGGTTCGGTGAGCAAATGAAGACCCTTTGAAGTCATATTGCATAGTACCCATTCCACGGGTCTCAACTCTCCAGGTTTAAGGGATTCTTCCTTCAGCTAAAGCATGCATGTGGAACACAGAGTATGATCAACCGTGTGATCGGGAGACGTGTTCCAATATGTCTCAGTTCGCATCCCCTGGTACTCGGGTGCAACATTCCAGACGCTTTACTAACACTCTCCCGACTTGGAGAGTCAGTGCCTTTAACCTCCTGTTTGGACCAGTTTGCAATTTCTGCGGAAGATGAACAGGAATAAGGAGAACCAATGAGAGACTAGCTGGAGGTGTCTGGACGGGAAAATTTAACTCTCATTTCCCAAAAGGAAGAGGAATTAACCAAAGGCTCAGCGTGCCGTGCCGGAACCAGATTAGGGCCTGAAGCAATCGTGCGGTGTTGCGGCCAGCTCACAACAAAGCGAGTTGAAGAAAGGACCTCAGGGGCACTGTAATTCACAGACCTGCAGAGTTATAAATGACAGCTATCGTCCAAAAATATACTGAAGTAAGGCTGCCAAGAGGACTTGAAAGCGGGGCAGAATTGCAGGAAACCGATTTCAGGAGGTAGACTGGAATTGCACTTAAAGCATAGGAAAAGAGGCAGAACTTCCACAATGATGCACTGGGCCAAAAAGGGCGTATGCGTTTTTTCCTGAATATATTCAGGAAAAAACGCATACGCCCTTTTTGGCCAACCAAGCAAGCTTGCAAAGGAAATCTGCACTACAATGAAGTCTCACTTCCCCCTGGTCAAAAGGGCCATCTGAAAAAAGTGTAAAATCCAGAAACGCAGGACAGGCCATGGAGAACTGGGAGCCTTGTTATGCTGATGGGCGGGATGTAAATTGCCAACAGCCACTCGGGAGAAGTGTATGGTGTTTCCTGAAACATCTAAAAAACAAAGCAACAGAGCCTAGGGCACTTCCACTTATGGTCCTATAGCTTAGGGAAATTAAAATCAAAAAGAAACAGCCACCCCAAAGTTTGGGATGGCTCTGTTTACAAGAACCTCGTTTACGGTACAAGTTCAATATCACAGAAAGTGAAAAATGGATAAAGCAGTTGTGGTACTTACGTACAATGCAATATCACTCAGCAATGAAATCTATGTCATCAGGCCCGTAGCAGCATAATGAGTGGATTCAGGTATGATGATTCTAACTGAAATAAGTCACACAGAAAAAGAAACCTCATAAGATATCACTAATACATGAAATGTAAACTTGGCTACACACGAACTGGATTACAAAACAGAACAGGGTCTCAAATTTAGAAAACCAACTTATGCTTGCTTAAGGGGAAAGGTGAGTTGGGGTGCTGCATAAAACCACAGATTGAAATGAGCACAGATAAAGTTCCTTAAGCCAAACATGTAATATACAAGAGCTACTCCTTGCTCAACGAAATGGACTCAACACCCCATATTAAACGACTAAGAATGTAGCTGACTAGTAAATATCTTAAAACCTATGGATTGCTATGTCTCCAAAAGAGAATCAAGCGTGTGTACAGGGGCATAAACGCAGCAGTGATAGGCTTGGAGAGGTTCGGTGAGCAAATGAAGACCCTTTGAAGTCATATTGCATGGTACCCATTCCACGGGTCTCAACTCTCCAGCTTTAAGGGATTCTTCCTTCAGCTGAAACATGCATGTGGAACCCAGAGTATGATCAACCGTGTGATTGGGAGACGTGTTCAAATATGTCTCAGTTTTCGTCCATTGGTACTCAGGTGCAACATTCCAGATGCTTTACTAACACTCTCCCGACTTGGAGAGTCAGTGCCTTTAACCTCCTGCTTGGCCCAGTTTGCAATTTCTGCGGAAGATGAACAGGGATAGGGAGGACCAATGAGAGACTAGCTGGAGGTGTCTGGACGGGCAAATTTAACTCTCATTTCCCACCAGGAATAGCAATTATGCAAAGGCTCAGCGTGCCGTGCCAGAACCAGATTAGGGCCTGAAACAATCCTGCGGTGTTGCGGCCAGCTCACAAGAAAGCGAGTTGAAGAAAGGAGCTCAGGGGCACTGTAATTCACAAACCTGCAGAGATATAAATGACAGCTATCGTCCAAAAATATACTGAAGTAAGGCTGCCAAGAGGACTTGAAAGCGGGACAGAATTGCAGGAAACCGATTTCAGGAGGTAGACTGGTATTGCATTTAAAGCATAGGAAAAGAGGCAGAACGTCGACAATGATGCACTTGGACAAAAAGGGCATATGCGTTTTTTCCTGAATATATTCAGGAAAAAACGCATACGCCCTTTTTGGCCAACCAAGCAAGCTTGCAAAGGAAATCTGCACTACAATGAAGTCTCACTTCCCCTTGGTCAAAAGGGCCATCTGAAAAAAGTGTAAAATCCAGAAAGGCAGGACAGGCCATGGAGAACTGGGAGCCTTGTTATGCTGATGGGTGGGATGTAAATTGCCAACAGCCACTTGGGAGAAGTGTATGGTATTTCCTGAAACATCTAAAAAACAAAGCAACAGAGCCTAGGGCACTTCCACTTATGGTCCTATAGCTTAGGGAAATTAAAATCAAAAAGACACAGCCACCCCAAAGTTTGGGACGGCTCTGTTTACAAGAACCTCGTTTACGGTACAAGTTCAATATCGCAGAAAGAGAAAAATGGATAAAGCAGTTGTGGTACTTACGTACAATGCAATATCACTCAGCAATGAAATCTATGTCATCAGGCCCGTAGCAGCATAATGAGTGGATTCAGGTATGATTATTCTGTCTGAAATAAGTCACACAGAAAAAGAAACATCATAACATATCACTAATACACGGAATGTAAACTTGGCTACACAGGAACAGGATTACAAAAGAGAACAGGGTCTCAAATTTAGAAAACCAACTTATGCTTGCTTAAGGGGAAAGGTGAGTTGGGGTGCTGCATAAAACCAGAGATTGAAATGAGCACAGATAAATTTCCTTAAGCCAAAAATGGAATAGACAAGAGCTACTCCTTGCTCAACGAAATGGACTCAAAACACCATATTAAATGCCTAATAATGTACCTGACTAGTAAGTATCTTAAAACCTATGGATTGCTATGTCTCTGAAAGAGAATCAAGCGTGAGTACAGGGACATAAACGCAGCAGTGATAGGATTGGAGAGGTTCGGTGAGCAAATGAAGACCCTTTGAAGTCATATTGCATGGTACCCATTCCACGGGTCTCAACTCTCCAGGTTTAAGGGATTCTTCCTTCAGCTAAAACATGCATGTGGAACCCAGAGTATGATCAACCGTGTGATCGGGAGACGTGTTCAAATATGTCTCAGTTCTCATCCCTGGTACTCGGGTGCAACATTCCAGATGCTTTACTAACACTCTCCCGACTTGGAGAGTCAGTGCCTTTAACCTCCTGTTTGGCCCAGTTTGCAAATTCCGCGGAAGATGAACAGGAATAGGGAGAACCAATGAGAGACTAGCTGGAGGTGTCTGGACGGGCAAATTTAACTCTCATTTCCCACCAGGAAGAGGAATTAAGCAAAGGCTCAGCATGCCGTGCCGGAACCAGATTAGGGCCTGAAGCAATCCTGCGGTGTTGCGGCCAGCTCACAAGAAAGCGAGTTGAAGAAAGGAGCTCAGGGGCACTGTAATTCACAAACCTGCAGAGTTATGAATGACAGCTATCGTCCAAAAATATACTGAAGTAAGGCTGCGAAGAGGACTTGAAAGCGGGGCAGAATTGCAGCAATCCGATTTCAGGAGGTAGACTTGAATTGCATTTAAGCATAGGAAAAGAGGCAGAACGTCTACAATGATGCACTTGGCCAAAAAGGGCGTATGCGTTTTTTCCTGCATATATTCAGGAAAAAACGCATACGCCCTTTTTGGCCAACCAAGCAAGCTTGCAAAGGAAATCTGCACTACAATGAAGTCTCCCTTCCCTCCAGTCAAAAGGGCCATGTGAAAAAAGTGTAAAATCCAGAAAGGCAGGACAGGCCATGGAGAACTGGGAGCCTTGTTATGCTGATGGGTGGGATGAAAATTGCCAACAGCCACTCAGGAGAAGTGTATGGTGTTTCCTGAAACATCTAAAAAACAAAGCAACAGAGCCTAGGGCACTGCCACTTATGGTCCTATAGCTTAGGGAAATTAAAATCAAAAAGACACAGCCACCCCAAAGTTTGGGACCTCTCTGTTTACAAGAACCCCATTTACGGTAGAAGTTTAATATCGCAGAAAGTGAAAAATGGATAAAGAAGATGTGGTAGTTACGTACAATGCAATATCACTCAGCAATGAAATCTATGTCATCAGGCCCGTAGCAGCATAGACTGGATTCAGGTATGATGATTCTCACTGAAATAAGTCACACAGAAAAAGAAACATCATAAGATATCACTAATACACGGAATGTAAACCTGGCTACACAGGAACTGGATTACAAAACAGAAGAGGGTCTCAAATTTAGAAACCCAACTTATGCTTGCTTAAGGGGAAAGGTGAGTTGGGGTGCTACATAAAACCAGAGATTGAAATGAGCACAGATAAATTTCCTTAAGCCAAATATGGAATAGGCAAGAGCTACTCCTTGCTCAACGAAATGGACTCAACACCCCATATTAAACGCCTAAGAATGTACCTGACTAGTAAGTATCTTAAAACCTATGGATTGCTATGTCTCCAAAAGAGAATCAAGCGTGTGTACAGGGGCATAAACGCAGCAGTGATAGGATTGCAGAGGTTCGGAGAGCAAATGAAGACCCTTTGAAGTCATATTGCATGGTACCCATTCCACGGGTCTCAACTCTCCAGGTTTAAGGGATTCTTCCTTCAGCTAAACATGCATTTGGAACCCAGACTATGATCAACCGTGTGATAGTGAGTCATGTTCAAATATGTCTCAGTTCTCATCCCATGGTACTCGGGTGCAACATTCCACACGCTTTACTAACACTCTCCCGACTTGGAGAGTCAGTGCTTTTAACCTCCTGTTTGGCCCAGTTTGCAAATTCCGCGGAAGATGAACAGGAATAGGGAGAACCAATGAGAGACTAGCTGGAGATGTCTGGACGGGCAAATTTAACTCTCATTTCCCACCAGGAAGAGGAATTAAGCAAAGGCTCAGCGTTCCGTGCCAGAACCAGATTAGGGCCTAAAGCAATCGTGTGGTGTTGCGGCCAGCTCACAAGAAAGCGAGTTGAAGAAAGGAGCTCAGGGGCACTGTAATTCACAAACCTGCAGAGTTATAAATGACAGCTATCGTCCAAAAATATACTGAAGTAAGGCTGCCACGAGGACTTGAAAGCAGGGCAGAATTGTAGGAAACCAATTTCAGGAGGTAGACTGGAATTGCATTTAAAGCATAGGAAAAGAGGCAGAACGTAGACAATGATGCACTTGGCCAAAAAGGGCGTATGCGTTTTTTCCTGAATATATTCAGGAAAAAACGCATACGCCCTTTTTGGCCAACCAAGCAAGCTTGCAAAGGAAATCTGCACTACAATGAAGTCTCACTTCCCCTTGGTCAAAAGGGCCATCTGAAAAAAGTGTAAAATCCAGAAAGGCAGGACAGGCCATGGAGAACTGGGAGCCTTGTTATGCTGATGGGTGGGATGTAAATTGCCAACAGCCACTTGGGAGAAGTGTATGGTATTTCCTGAAACATCTAAAAAACAAAGCAACAGAGCCTAGGGCACTTCCACTTATGGTCCTATAGCTTAGGGAAATTAAAATCAAAAAGACACAGCCACCCCAAAGTTTGGGACGGCTCTGTTTACAAGAACCTTGTTTACGGTACAAGTTCAAAATTGCAGAAAGCAAAAAATGGAGAAAGAACTTGTGGTACTTACGTACAATGCAATATCACTCAGCAATGAAATCTATGTCATCATTCCCGTAGCAGCATAATGAGTGGATTCAGGTATGATTATTCTGTCTGAAATAAGTCACACAGAAAAAGAAACATCATAAGATATCACTAATACACGGAATGTAAACTTGGCTACACAGGCACTGAATTACAAAACAGAACAGGGTCTCAAATTTAGAATACCAACTTATGCTTGCTTAAGGGGAAAGGTGAGTTGGGGTGCTACATAAAACCAGAGATTGAAATGAGCACAGATAAATTTCCTTAAGCCAAATATGGAATAGACAAGAGCTACTCCTTGCTCAACGAAATGGACTCAACACCCCATATTAAACGCCTAAGAATGTACCTGACTAGTAAGTATCTTAAAACCTATGGATTGCTATGTCTCCGAAAGAGAATCAAGCGTGTGTACAGGGGCATAAACGCAGCAGTGATAGGATTGGAGAGGTTCGGTGAGCCAATGAAGACCCTTTGAAGTCATATTGCATGTTACCCATTCCACGGGTCTCAACTCTCCAGCTTTAAGGGATTCTTCCTTCAGCTGAAACATGCATGTGGAACCCAGAGTATGATCAACCGTGTGATTGGGAGACGTGTTCAAATATGTCTCAGTTTTCGTCCGCTGGTACTCAGGTGCAACATTCCAGACGCTTTACTAACACTCTCCCGACTTGGAGAGTCAGTGCCTTTAACCTCCTGCTTGGCCCAGTTTGCAATTTCTGCGGAAGATGAACAGGGATAGGGAGGACCAATGAGAGACTAGCTGGAGGTGTCTGGACGGGCAAATTTAACTCTCATTTCCCACCAGGAATAGCAATTAAGCAAAGGCTCAGCGTGCCGTGCCGGAAGCAGATTAGGGCCTGTAGCAATCGTGCGGTGTTGCGGCCAGCTCACAAGAAAGCGAGTTGAAGAAAGGAGCTCAGGGGCACTGTAATTCACAAACCTGCAGAGTTATAAATGACAGCTATCGTCCAAAAATATACTGAAGTAAGGCTGCCAAGAGGACTTGAAAGCGGGGCAGAATTGCAGGAAACCGATTTCAGGAGGTAGACTGGAATGGCATTTAAAGCATAGGAAAAGAGGCAGAACGTCCACAATGATGCACTTGGACAAAAAGGGCGTATGCGTTTTTTCCTGAATATATTCAGGAAAAACCGCATACGCCCTTTTTGGCCAACCAAGCAAGCTTGCAAAGGAAATCTGCACTACAATGAAGTCTCACTTCCCCCTGGTCAATAGGGCCATCTGAAAAAAGTGTAAATTCCAGAAAGGCAGGACAGGCCATGGAGAACTGGGAGCCTTGTTATGCTGATGGGCGGGATGTAAATTGCCAACAGCCACTCGGGAGAAGTGTATGGTGTTTCCTGAAACATCTAAAAAACAAAGCAACAGAGCCTAGGGCACTTCCACTTATGGTCCTATAGCTTAGGAAAATTAAAATAAAAAAGACACAGCCACCCCAATGTTTGGGACGGCTCTGTTTACAAGAACTCCTTTACGGCACAAGTTCAATTTCGCAGAAAGTGAAAAATGGATAAAGAAGTTGTGGTACTTACGTACAATGCAATATCACTCAGCAATGAAATCTATGTCATCAGGCCCGTAGCAGCATAATGAGTGGATTCAGGTATGATGATTCTAACTGAAATAAGTCACACAGTAAAAGAAACATCATAAGATATCACTAATACACGGAATGTAAACTTGGTTACACAGAACTGAATTACAAAACAGCACAGGGTGTCAAATTTAGAAAACCCACTTATGCTTGCTTAAGGGGAAAGGTGAGTTGGGGTGCTGCATAAACCAGAGATTGAAATGAGCACAGATAAAGTTCCTTAAGCCAAATATATAATAGACAAGAGCTACTCCTTGCTCAACGAAATGGACTCAAAACCCCATATTAAACGCCTAAGAATGTACCTGACTAGTAAGTATCTTAAAACCTATGGATTGCTATGCCTCCGAAAGAGAATCAAGCATGTGTACAGGGGCATAAACGCAGCAGTGATAGGATTGGAGAGGTTCGGTGAGCAAACGAAGACCCTTTGAAGTCATATTGCATGGTACTCATTCCACGGTTCTCAAGTCTCCAGGTTTAAGGGATTCTTCCGTCAGCTAAAACATGCATGTGGAACCCAGAGTATGATCAACCGTGTGATCGTGAGACGTGGTCCAATATATCTCAGTTCTCGTCCCCTGGTAATCGGGTGCAACATTCCAGACGCTTTACTAACACTCTCCCGACTTGGAGAGTCAGTGCCTTTAACCTCCTGTTTGGCCCAGTTTGCAATTTCTGCGGAAGATGAACAGGAATAGGGAGGACCAATGAGAGACTAGCTGGAGGTGTCTGGATGGGCAAGTTTAACTCTCATTTCCCACCAGGAAGAGGAATTAACCAAAGGCTCAGCGTGCCGTGCCGGAACCAGATTAGGGCCTGAAGCAATCCTGTGGTGTTGCGGCCAGCTCACAAGAAAGCGAGTTGAAGAAAGGAGCTCAGGGGCACTGTAATTCACAAACCTGCAGAGTTATAAATGACAGCTATCGTCCAAAAATATACTGAAGTAAGGCTGCCAAGAGGACTTGAATGCGGGGCAGAATTGCAGGAAACCGATTTCAGGAGGTAGACTGGAATTGCATTTAAAACATAGGAAAAGAGGCAGAACGTCGATAATGATGCACTTGGCCAAAAAGGGCGTATGCGTTTTTTCCTGAATATATTCAGGAAAAAACGCATACGCCCTTTTTGGCCAACCAAGCAAGATTGCAAAGGAAATCTGCACTACAATGAAGTCTCCCTTCCCCCCAGTCAAAAGGGCCATGTGAAAAAAGTGTAAAATCCAGAAAGGCAGGACAGGCCATGGAGAACTGGGAGCCTTGTTATGCTGATGGGCGGGATGTAAATTGCCAACAGCCACTCAGGAGAAGTGTATGGTGTTTCCTGAAACATCTAAAAAACAAAGCAACAGAGCCTAGGACACTTCCACTTATAGTCCTATAGCTTAGGGAAATTAAAATCAAAAAGACACAGCCACCCCAAAGTATGGGACGGCTCTGTTTACAAGAACCTCATTTACGGTACAAGTTCAATATCGCAGAAAGTGAAAAATGGATAAAGAAGTTGTGGTACTTACGTACAATGCAATATCACTCAGCAATGAAATCTATGTCATCAGGCCCGTAGCAGCATAGAGTGGATTCAGGTATGATGATTCTAACTGATATAAGTCACACAGAAAAAGAAACATTATAAGATATCACTAATACACAGAATGTAAACTTGGCTACACAGGAACTGGATTACAAAACAGAACAGGGTCTCAAATGTAGAAAAGCAACTTATGTTTGCTTAAGGGGAAAGGTGAGTTGGGGTGCTACATAAACCCAGAGATTGAAATGAGCACAGATAAAGTTCCTTAAGCCAAATATGGAATAGACAAGAGCTACTCCTTGCTCAACGAAATGGACTCAACACCCCATATTAAACGCCTAAGAATGTAACTGACTAGTAAGTATCTTTAAACCTATGGATTGCTATGTCTCCAAAAGAGAATCAAGTGTGTGTACAGGGGCATAAACGTAGCAGTGATAGGATTGGAGAGGTTCGGTGAGCAAATGAAGACCATTTGAAATCATTTTGCATGGTACCCATTCCACGGGTCTCAACTCTCCAGGTTTAAGGGATTCTTCCTTCAGCTAAAGCATGCATGTGGAACCCAGAGTATGATCAACCATGTGATCGGGAGACGTGTTCCAATATGTCTCAGTTTTCGTCCCCTGGTACTCAGGTGCAACATTCCAGACGCTTTACTAACACTCTCCCGACTTGGAGGGTCAGTGCCTTTAACCTCCTGTTTGGCCCAGTTTGCAATTTCTGCGGAAGATGAACAGGAATAGGGAGAACCAATGAGAGACTAGCTGGAGGTGTCTGGACGGGCAAATTTAACTCTCATTTGCCACCAGGAAGAGGAAATAACCAAAGGCTCAGTGGGCCATGCCAGAAAAAGATTAGGGCATGAAGCAATCCTGCGGTGTTGCGGCCAGCTCACAAGAAAGCGAGTTGAAGAAAGGAGCTCAGGGGCACTGTAATTCACAAACCTGCAGAGTTATAAATGACAGCTATCGTCCAAAAATATACTGAAGTAAGGCTGCCAAGAGGACTTGAAAGCGGGGCAGAATTGCAGGAAGCCGATTTCAGGAGGTAGACTGGAATTGCATTTAAAGCATAGGAAAAGAGGCAGAAAGTCGACAATGATCCACTTGGCCAAAAAGGGCATATGCGTTTTTTCCTGAATATATTCAGGAAAAAAGGCATAGGTCCTTTTTGGCCAACCAAGCAAGCTTGCAAAGGAAATCTGCACTACAATGAAGTCTCACTTCTCCCAGGTCAAAAGGGCCATCTGAAAAAAGTGTAAAATCCAGAAAGGCAGGACAGGCCATGGAGAACTGGGAGCCTTGTTATGCTGATGGGCGGGATGTAAATTGCCAACAGCCACTCGGGACAAGTGTATGGTGTTTCCTGAAACATCTAAGAAACAAAGCAACAGAGCCTAGGGCACTTCCACTTATGGTCCTATAGCTTAGGGAAATTAAAATCAAAAAGACACAGCCATCCCAACGTTTGGGACGGCTCTGTTTACAAGAAACTCGTTTATGGTACAAGTTCAATATCGCAGAAAGTGAAAAATGGATAAAGAAGTTTTGGTACTTACGTACAATACAATATCATTCAGCAATGAAATCTATGTCATCAGGCCCGTAGCAGCATAATGAGTGGATTCAGGTATGATGATTCTAACTGAAATAAGTCACACAGAAAAAGAAACATCATAAGATATCACTAATACACGGAATGTAAACTTGGCTACACAGGAACTGGATTACAAAACAGAACAGGGTCTCAAATTTAGAAAACCAACTTATGCTTGCTTAAGGGGAAAGGTGAGTTGGGGTGCTGCATAAAACCAGAGATTGAAATGAGCACAGATAAAGTTCCTTAAGCCAAATATGGAATAGACAAGAGCTACTCCTTGCTCAACGAAATGGACTCAACACCCCATATTAAACACCTAAGAATGTACCTGACCAGAAATTATCTTAAAATCTATGGATTGCTATGTCTCCGAAAGAGAATCAAGCGTGTGTACAGGGGCATAAACGAAGCAGTGATAGGATTGGAGAGGTTCGGTGAGCAAATGAAGACCCTTTGAAGTCATATTGCATGGTACCCATTCCACGGGTCTCAACTCTCCAGGTTTAAGGGATTCTTCCTTCAGCTAAAACATGCATGTGGAACCCAGAGTATGATCAACCGTGTGATCGGGAGACGTGTTCCAATTTGTCTCAGTTCTCATCCCCTGGTACTCGGGTGCAACATTCCAGATGCTTTACTAACACTCTCCCGACTTGGAGAGTCAGTGCCTTTAACCTCCTGTTTGGCCCAGTTTGCAATTTGTGCGAAAGATGAACAGGAATAGGGAGAATCAATGAGAGACTAGCTGGAGGTGTACGGACGGGCAAATTTAACTCTCATTTCCCCCCAGGAGGAGGAATTAACCAAAGGCTCAGCGTGCCGTGCCGGAAGCAGATTAGGGCCTGAAGAAATTCTGTGGTGTTGCAGCCAACTCACAAGAAAGCGAGTTGAAGAAATGAGCTCAGGGGCATTGTAATCACAAACCTGCAGAGTTATAAATGATAGCTATCATCCAAAAATATACTGAAGTAAGCCTGCCAAGAGGAATTGAAAGCGGGGCATACTTGCAGGAATCCGATTTCAGGAGGTAGACTGGAATTGCATATAAAGCATAGGAAAAGAGGCAGAACGTCGACAATGATGCACTTGGCCAAAACGGGCATATGCGTTTTTTCCTGAATATATTCAGGAAAAGATGCATACGCCGTTTTTGGCCAACCAAGCAAGCTTGCAAAGGAAATCTGCACTACAATGAAGTCTCACTTCACCCCGGTCAAAAGGGCCATCTGATAAAAGTGTAAAATTCAGAAAGGCAGGACAGGACATGGAGAAATGGAAGCCTTGTTATGCTGATGGGCGGGATGTAAATTGCCAACAGCCACTTGGGAGAAGTGTATGGTGTTTCCGGAAACATCTAAAAAACAAAGCAACAGAGCCTAGGGCACTTCCACTTATGGTCCTATAGCTTAGGGAAATTAAAATCAAAAAGACACAGCCACCCCAAAATTTGGGACGGCTCTGTTTACAAGAACCTCGTTTACAGTACAAGTTCAATATCGCAGAAAGTGAAAAATGGATAAAGAAGTTTTGGTACTTACGTACAATGCAATATCACTCAGCAATGACATCTATGTCATCAGGCCCGTAGCAGCATAATGAGTGGATTCAGGTATGATGATTGTAACTGAAATAAGTCACACAGAAAAAGAAACATCGTAAAATATCACTAATACACGGAATGTAAACTTGGCTACACAGGAACTGGATTACAAAACAGAACAGGGTCTAAAAATTTAGAAAACCAACTTATGCTTGCTTAAGGGGAAAGGTGAGTTGGGGTGCTGTATAAAACCAGAGATTGAAATGAGCACAGATAAAGTTCCTTAAGCCAAATATGTAATAGACAAGAGCTACTCCTTACTCAACGAAATGGACTCAATACCCCATATTAAACGCTTAAGAATGTACCTGACTTGTAAGTATCTTAAAAGGTATGGATTGCTATGTCTCCAAAAGAGAATCAAGCATGTGTACAGGGGCATAAACGCAGCAGTGATAGGATTGGAGAGGTTAGGTGAGCAAATGAAGACCCTTTGAAGTCATATTGCTTGGTACCCATTCCACGGGTCTCAACTTTCCATGTTTAAGGGATTCCTCCTTCAGCTAAAACATGCATGTGGAACCCAGAGTATGATCAACCGTGTGATCGGGAGACGTGTTCAAATATGTCTCCGTCCTCGTCCCCTGGTACTCGGGTGCAACATTCCAGATGCTTTACTAACACTCTCCCAACTTGGAGAGTCAGTGCCTTTAACCTCCTGTTTGGCCCAGTTTGCAAATTCTTCGGAAGATGAACAGGAATAGGGAAGACCAATGAGAGACTAGCTGGAGGTGTCTGGACGGGCAAATTTAACTCTCATTTCCCACCAGGAAGAGGAATTAACCAAAGGCTCAGCGTGCCGTGCCGGAACCAGATTAGGGCCTGAAGCAATCCTGTGGTGTTGCGGCCAGCTCACAAGAAAGCGAGTTGAAGAAAGGATCTCAGGGGCACTGTAATTCACAAACTGCAGAGTTATAAATGACAGCTATCGTCCAAAAATATACTGAAGTAAGGCTGCCAAGAGGACTTGAAAGCGGGGCAGAATTGCAGGCAACCGATTTCAGAAGGTAGACTGGAATTGCATTTAAAGCATAGGAAAAGAGGCAGAACATAGACAATGATGCACTTGGCCACAAAGGGCGTATGCGTTTTTTCCTGAATATATTCAGGAAAAAACGCATACGCTCTTTTTGGCCAACCAAGCAAGCTTGCAAAGGAAATCTGCACTACAATGAAGTCTCACTTCCCCCCGGTCAAAAGGGTCATCTGAAAAAAATGTAAAATCCAGAAAGGCAGGACAGGCCATGGAGAACTGGGAGCCTTGTTATACTGATGGGCGGGATGTAAATTGCCAACAGCCACTCTGGAGGAGTGTATGGTGTTTCCTGAAACATCTAAAAAACAAAGCAACGGAGCCTAGGGCACTTCCACTTATGGTCCTATAGCTTAGGGAAATTAAAATCAAAAAGACACAGCCACCCCAAAGTTTGGGACGGCTCTGTTTACAGGAACCTCTTCTGCAGAACAAGTCAAATATGCCAGAGAGGAAATAATGGATAAAGAAGTTGCGGTACTAACGTACAACAGAATACCTCTCAGCAATGAAAACTATGTCACCAGGCCCGTACCAGCATAATGAGTGGATTGAGGCACGGTGATTCTAAGTAAAAAATGTCACACAGAAAAAAAACATCATAAGGTACCACTAATACATGGAATGAGAACTTGGCTACACATGAACTGAATTACAAAACAGAACAGGGTCTCATGTTTAGAAAACCAACTTATGCTTTCTTAAGGGGGAAGGTGAGTTGGGTGCTGCACAAAACCTGAGTTTGAAATAAGCACAGATACCATTCCATAAGCTAAATATGTAATAGACAAGACCTACCCCTTGCTCAAGGAAATGGACTCAACAATGAGATATCACCTCACACCTGGTAGAATGGGCATCATCAGAAAATCTACAAACAAAAAATGCTGGAAAGGGTGTGGAGAAAAAGAACCCTCTTCCACTATTGTTGGGAATATAAATTGATACAGTCACTATGGAGAACAATATGGAGTTTCTTAAGAAACTAACAGTAGAATTACCATATGATACAGCAATCCCAGTTCTGGACATATACCCAGACAAAACCATAAATCAAAAAGAGACATTCACCGCAATGTTCATTGCCTCACTCTTTACAATATCGAGGTAATGGAAGCAACCTAAATGCCCACAGACAGACGAATGCATAAAGCTGTGGTACATATATAAAATGGAATATTACTAAGCCATGAAAAGGAATGAAATTGGGTCATTTGTAGAGACGTCGATGGATCTAGAGAGTGTCATACAGAGTGAAGTAAGTCAGAAAGAGAAAAACAAATCTTGTGTATTCATGCATATATGTGGAACCTAGAAAAACTGTAGAGGTTAACCATTTTGCAAGGCATAAATAGAGCAACACATGTAGACAACAAACGTATGGACAACAAGGGGGGAAAGCTGTTGGGGGGGTGGTGGTGGGAGGAGTTGAGAGACTGGGATTGGCATGTATACATTTATATGTATAAAATAGATAACCAATAAGAACCTGCTGTATAAAAATATAAAATAAAATTCAAAATTAAAAAGAAATAAAATTTAAAAATAAAACAGAAAAAACAATTATTCCCTTCACATACATGTATTTATATGAATAAATTATTTCCATGCTTATATCTGTAAATACAAAAAAGAGGAATAAAATCTACCTTGAACCAAAAACGAAAAAGAGAAAAAAAACACAGAACCCACCAGTTCCACAGAGGAAAACCGTATCAGGGCACTTGCTCCAGTTGTAAACAATTCTGAAGTTGGTCAGTGGTGGGGAATCGTCTCCCATTCAGCCAGCAGCCCCCACGCAACAAGCGTCCTCATTGCAAAGCTGGGGCACCGTGCTGAGGCATCTGTGAGTAAACGTGAGCTGAGCCCCAGGCCAGTTGCTGCTGAACTATTCCTACCCGTCCCAGGTAAAACACCTGAATTTATACAAGGACTTGAAAGCCTAGAGGAAGGGCCATAGAGCCACACGAGTGACAGCATGCCGGCCGACTTGGTGCCTGCAGGCCAGCCAGGATGGTCCTGGCCCTGGGTGCTCTTCTGGAAGATTTCCATTTCCCTGCCTGAGATACCCGTCCTGTCCCTGCCCCCACTGCTTTTTTCCTTCCTCACCTCTGCCCAGGGAGAAATTCCAGCAGCAGGTATGGGTGACACATCCTCTTCTTTAGCAGTTGGCAGCCTGGCAACTGCTGCAGAAAGTCCAGCAGAGCCCCACTCACACTGGGCCACCCACAAAGCCGTGGCCTCTCATTCCGTCCCACCAGCCCAGCCCCGAGACTGCTGACAGGGCAGAGAAAATGGCGTCAGGCATGGCTGCAGGGGCTCTTGCTGCCTGGAGTGGTATTTATATTGATCTCAACCCAGGCACACCTGGGGAGGGCTGGCCAGCATGGTAAGGCTGCCCAGGTCAGCCAATCATCACCCCTCAGGGGCTCACAGTTGCAGAAAATGGAACTTGCTGAACCGGCCAGGTCCAAGGAACAGGTGTGGGCTCCTGAGAGTCAGGATAGACAAGGGGCTGCAGCTTTGGCTTGTTTTCTAATCATTTTATCTGGCCCATGAGTGGGAGACAACTTCAAGAAAGCCCTCTCCTAATGAGAGGAACCCAGGAGTCAGGGAGAGGAGGGGTGGGTGGTGGTTGGAGACAGAGGCCTGGTGCCCCGGGTGCAGTGGAAGTCTCTGGAAGACCAGGTGGAGGGAGGCCGCACAGAGTGATGCCCAGGGTCACAGACCTGTCGCAGCTGCTGTTTGTTAGTTCCAGTCCTGCTCTGACGTGCTCTGTGTCAGCTCTGAGCGACAGGTGAGCTGGGGGTGCTCTGCAATGAGGGCTATGTGCACGGTTCCTGTGTGCCCAGCCCTGCCACGGTACCTGCAAGGGTAGCTCTGTATCCTGGGAGGGGCCTGACCACGAGAGCCCCGTGGGCTGGGGTGGGGGGTGGGGTACCTGCCCAGGTGAGCTCCATATTCTGGGATTGGTCTGACCACGAGAGCCCCATGGGCTGCTGGGGACCTGGTAAAGGATGTCAGGACAGTCAGTGAAGCCACCGAGGATATACCTCCAGCTGCTCCTAATTCCTACACCCTGCTGGTCATTCTACCAACCACCAGGACATGGTATTCTGTATTAGTCTTCAATGATGCCTTCTTTTGTATTCCATTAGTCCCAGAGTCACAAGAAATTTTGGCTTGTGAGTGGCAGGACTCAACATACAACTAAAACAATACTTCCGGGCCGTCTTGCCCCAAGGGTGCAAAAATTCCCACACCATCTTTGGGGAAAGCTTAGCTAAAGACCTAAAAGTTCTACCTCTGGAAAAGGAAACCCTCCTTCAGTACGCAGACGACATTCTGATCGCCAGCCCTACTAAGGAGGCCTCTGAACTACCAAGCCAATAAAGGATAGAAGTTGTCCAAGAAAAAGCTCAAATATCACAGACTGCGGTGACCTGCCTGGGCTTCGTTCTCACAGAAGGTCGGAGAAGCCCATCCCAGGAAAGGGAAGAAACCATTTTCAGCCTTACCCCTTTCTAAAACTAGAAGACAGCTTAGGGGTTCCTGGGGAGGCCAGGGTTTGCTGCTTCTGGATCCCTAACTACAGTCTACTAGCTGGGCCTCTATATGAAACACTGAAAGGAAAAGATGATGATCCTTTTGAATAGAATCCAGAAGTGGCCTTTCAAGAATGGAAAGAGCAGTCAATTCAGACCCTTGCCCTGGAACTCCCTAATTTAGCTAAACCCTTTGACCTTTACATTCCCGGTGAAAGGTGAATCGCCATTGGAGAATTAGTGCAAAAACTGGGACCACTTGAAATGGAACAATGCAAGAATGCCATCCAGGTAGGATAAACTACGGTCACCAAGGGGCTTGGCCCACTGCCACATCTGGCCAAGATACTGGCGGTATCTAAAAACCTGGAAATCAGCAGCCCCAAAGGCCACCTCCCTCCTAAGGGAAAAGGACCCCACGTGGTGATCCTAACCACCAACCATGCCCTGAAGTTGCAGGGTTCGCTCTGTGGGCACACCAACCTCGAGTGAGGAGGCCCTCCAACTCCAACATCCAGAGAGATAACCGGGGGCAACAGGGCACCATGACGACTCGTGTGAACATCACTTGACCTGGAGTTTCTCTCATAAAACAACAAGAGTGTGTCCCAAAAGAGTAGACTACTGCTTGCAGGACTTACTGCACCCAGAGGGGAGCTAATAATCTTGGCGGGGGAACCGTATATCACACTGTCACCATAGAAAAGCCTACAGACACCGTGATGATGGTAGCCAATAAGACCGGCTGGACTCCTGTTTACTTCAAAAGGCTGTTGACTCAGTGGCCATCATGGTCCTTGATCACCACTGACCCTGGACTGTCTGGGAGTTGAGCAGGCAGGGCTCTCACACCTGGTGCTGTTTGTACGTTAATTCAGGGGCCTAATTGAAGAAAGCGCAGACTACTGGTCAGAGCATCTAGGCTGGCAGAAACGGTCAGCCTAAGGTGGCCGAACAAATGTGGGGCGGGGTGAAACCGGCCCCCACAGCGTCTCTGCACATCTCTTTCCTGGACCCTTAAAGGTCATTAGAATCTATAACACTTCCAATGCTGGTGCTCAGGTGGACGAGCAGGGAGGCAGGGGGCCTGGGGACAATCAACGTCACCTGGAGGCTGCTGGGGAGAAGCTCTGACCCTCGCCCCCGGGTATGAGGGCTCCCAACTCAGCACTCAGCAGTTACAGAAGAAGGGTCTGCACCCTCAGCACTCCAAGAATGAGGAACGGGACAAAAGGCAGAGGAGGGGTTTGTCCCCAGCAAAGCCCATTAAAAATCCCTGGGAGATAAAAATAGAATCTGGGCAATAAAGTCAAGTCTAACCTTTTTTATCCTTTGTGCTTTGTCTAATTTCATGTGCTCCTAGGGTCCCGCATGCAGAGGTTCCACACCCGGCACTTCAGACCAGATTTCCTAGTGCAGAATGGCTGGGACGACACCTCAGCTCCTGGGGCCCAGTGCAGACTCCGCGATATAGAGCCTGAGCTGCAGCCAACCCGGCCCTCGAGAGCTCCGCCCCCTCCCTCCCACTGACTCTGACAGGATCTCTACACAGCAGCCCAGCCCACAGCCCACAGGGTAGTGCATGCTCTCACCTCTCCATTCTCTGATCAAAATATAAAGTTTCCTTTGCTTGTGAACCAAACTCAGTCTCGATCTGTTGGCCCCAATGACACTGGGCAGGGGGACACTTGTTGGGGTCCACTCTGGAGGATCAGTAACAGAAATTGAGACTATTGTAACCTCAATGAACAGATGTGTGAGCCAAACTGTAGTTAACATAGAACAGTGTATAAGGCTCAGGTAAAATAAGATGTTTCTAACACTTCCATTTGATATTTCCATCACTTTATTATAAGCAAGTTCAGTGAAAAGGTTTGTCTTATTTGTCAGGTCAATATTAGAGAAACGAAGTGATTTCTTTCCAAGGATGTACATCTAATAATCTTGGTTAAAGCTTCAATCTTGTTTTAAATGCTTTTCCATTGAAAATGATACCTCTCTTTCAGCTCCCCCATTTCTGAGAAGTATAAAATCTTATAATTTATTATTACCAAAGGGGAAAGGTGGGAGGAGGGATAAATTAACAGTTTGGGATTAACACATACACACTGCTATGTATAAAATAGATCATCAACAAGGAACTACTGTATAGCACAGGGAACTACACTCAACATTTTGCTATAACCTATAAGGGGAAATAATCTGAAAAAGAATAGATATTTTTATTGACATCATCTATCAATGACAGTTAAAGTGTAACCTAAGGGAAGCTGGTGGTGAGTGCTTCTGACCCTGAAGACTTCAATCATCTAAAGTTTGGACTCTGCCTACTTCCCAAGGCCCTTAATGAACATATGTGTAGCCGTAGCTTAAAAAATTCCCCAGTTTGGGTTTCGGGCAGACACTGATTTTGAAAAAGCCCTGGTGTTCTCCTTACATGAATGGGACTCTTCCTACTGCTAAAACATGTCTGTCACACCCAGAGGATGGTATACCGTCTGATCGGGAAGAGTTTGGAAAAGGCATCTCATCTCCTCATCTCCTGGTGCTCGGGTTCACCCCTCCAGCGTCTTTACTAACAGTCTCCCCACTTGGAGATGTCAGCACTGTCAACATCCTGTTGTGTACAGTTTGGAATTTGTCCAGAGGATGAAGCGGAAGGATGAGGAACAATGAGAGACAAGTCCTAGGTGTTCAGACAGGCACATGTCACTTTAATTTCCAATCAGGAAGATGAAATGACCAAAGGCTAGGATTGCCCATGGAAACAGTATAGGGCTTGAGGAAATCCCGCTGCTTTGTGGCCAGTTCCCATAAACACAAGTTGAACAATGGAACTCAGGGACAGTAAAATTCATGAAACTGCAGAGTTGAAAATATCCATCACTGAAAAATGTCTTGAGGAAAGTCAGAGAAAAGGACTTGTAAGCAAGGGAGAATGGCAGGAAACGGATTTGAGGAGGTAGAAAGGACTCGCCATTAAGCACAAGAAAAGGAGCTGAACATTGCCAACATTGCAGTTGGCCAAAAAGGGTGTATGCGTTTTTTTCTGTATATATTCAAGAAAAGGGCATACACTTTTTTAGCCAACCAAACAGGTGGGCACTGGAAGTCAATACTACAAAAGATATCACTTCGCATCAGTCAGAAGAGCCATCCTCATAAAGCGTAAACAACAGAAATGCAGGACAGGGCAAGGAGAAGAGGGAGCCCTGTGAGACTTATAGTGGAAATGTATATTGCCAACGGCCATTCTGGAGAAGTGTATTGTGTTTACTAAAGCATCTAAAAAATGAGCTACAGAGCATAGGGCACTTGCACTCATGGGCGTATATCTTGGGAAAAACAAAAATTGAGAGGACACAGGCACCCCAATGTTTACCCCCTCTCTGTTTAAAAGATCCTCAACTAGGATATAACTTAAATGTCTCTGGAGGGAAAAAATGGATAGAGATGTGGTACTTAGGTAGAGTGGAATATTATTCAGCCTGGAAATCAATGAAATATGGCCAGTTGTAACAACTCCGGAGGAGTTACGTATGATCTTTCTAAGTGACATAATTCAAAAAGAAAAAGACACATATCATAAGATATCACTTAAAGGTGGAATCCAAAATGGCTACACATGAAATAAATTACAAAACAAAAACATAGTCAAATATGTAGAAAACACGCATAAGGCTGCTAAACGGGAAAGGTGGGGAGGGGTGAGGCATCATCCAGGAAGTTGAAATTAACAAAGATACCATTCCAAATACCAAACTGATAATCAACAAGGCTTACACGGTAGCTAAAAGAACTGCACTCAGCACACTCAAGTCACCGGAAAAGAATATATACGACTGGTAAGAATCTGAAAAAGAATTTACTGATGTCTCTCTGTACGTGAATCAAGTGGATGTACAGCAGCAAGAAACAGAGCTTTGAAAATCAGCTGTAACCAATATAGTAATAAATTGAAAAAAATAAATGACAGAGAGACAGAGAAAACCTCTTACAACTTTTCCTCAGGGACGGTGATGCAACATGGATTGAACACATCTAGACCCACAGCAGGATGAGACATAAGGCTGGAAACTGTTTGCACTAAGAGAAATGTGAGGTTGGGTGAGGAAATGCACACCCTTTAAAGTAATACTACCTGGTACCCATTCAATGGGTCCCAAATCTGCAGGTTCAAGGGATCTTCCTACAGCTAAAACATGCATGGAAAACCCAGAGGACTGTACACCATGTGATCGGGAGATGTGTCTAAAATGCAGCTCATTTATCCTCTCCTGGTGCTCCTGTTCACCGTTCCAGCCACGTTACTTAGAATCTCCCCACTTGGAGAATCAGCACATTTCAACTTCTGTTTCACACATTTTGCAAATTGTGAGGAGGATGAACGGGAAGAGGGGGAACCAATGAGAGAATAGTTGTAGGGGTTTGGACGGGCACATATCACTCTAATTTCCCATTAAGAATAAGAATTGAAAAAAGGCTCAGACCACCTCGCCGGAGCCAAAATAGGGCCTGAAGCAATCCTGCGGGTTTGAGGCCAGCTCACAAAAGAGCAACTTAAAAAATGGAGCTCAGGGTCACTGCAATTCACAAACCTGCAGAGTTATAAATGAAAACTAACGTCCAAAAATATGTTGAGGTAAGGCAAAGAAGAGGACCTGAATGCAAGACAGAATTGCAAGAAACAGATTTCAAGAGATAGATTGGACTCGTCTTTAAAGCACATGAAAAGCGGCAGAATTTCGACAATGATGCAGTGGCCCAAAAGGGCGTATGCGTTTTTTCCTGATTATATCCAGGAAAAAACGCATACGCACTTTATGGGCAACGAAGCAAGCAAGCAATGCAAATGTGCACAACAAAGAAGTCTCATTTCCCACCGGTCAAAAGGGCCATCCTAAAAAATTGTAAAAACCAGAAATGCAGGACAGGCCATGGAGAACAGGGAGCCTTTATACGCTGATGGGCAGTGTGTGAACTGCCGAGAGCCACTCTGGAGAAGTGTATGGTGGTTCCCAAATCATCTAAAAAACAGCTACAGAGCATAGGACACTTCCAATCATGGGAGTATATCTAGGGAAGTCTAAAAATCAACAAGACACAAGCACACCACAGTTTAGGGCTACTCTGTTTACAAGAACCTCAACTTCAGTACACCTTAAATATCCCAGGAAAGAGAACAATGGATAAAGAAGATGTGGTACTTATGTACAATGGAATATCTCTTCACCATGAAATCAATGTAATAAGGCTAGTAGAAGGATAAAGAGTGGATTTAGGTCCGATAACACTACTTGAAATAAGTCAAACAGAAAAAGAAACATATCATAAGATATCACTTATAGAGGGAGGGTAAATATGGCTGCACAAGAAATGAATTACAGAACAGAACAGTGTCTCACATGTAGAAAACACACTTATGTCAGCTTAAGGGGAAAGGAGAGGTGGGGTGATGCATAAAACCAGAGTTTGAAATTAGCACAGATACCGTTCAATAAACCAAATAGATATTAGACAAGATCTACACCTTGCTCAATGAACTGGCCTCAACACACCCTATACACCGCAGAGAAATATATCTGAGTAATAAGAATCTTAAAACCCATGTATTGATATATCTCCATAAGGGAATCAAGTGTGTGCAGAGCGGCACAAACACAGCAGTGAAAATGAGCTAAACCCCATTATAGAAATAAATTTTAAAAACAAAACGCAGAAACAATGAAAGAGAGAAAAATTCTTACAAAATTTGCTCAGGGGCTGTGATGCAACCTGGATTGACCACATATAAACCCACAGCTGGATAAGACATAAGGCTGCACACTTGGGGCTGAGAGGATTGGTGAGCTTTGGTGAGCAACTGCCAAAAGTTTAATGCAATACTTCATGCTACTCATTCCAAGGGTCCCAAAACTCCAGGTTGAAGGGAATCTTCCTACAGCTAAACCATGCTTGGGAAACCCAGCGACTGGTATACCATATGATCAGGAAAGGTTTCTAAAACACACATCATTTTTCCTCTCCTGGGGCTCCAGATCGACATTCCAGCCGCTTTACTAACAATATCCCCACATGGAGAGTCAATGCCTTTAAGTTCTGGTATCGCACAGTCTGCAGTTAGTGCGGAGGATGAATGGGAATAGGGGGAACCAGTGAGAAACTAGCTGTAGCAGTTTCAATGGGCACATGTCACTCTAATTTCACATCAGTAAGAAGAATAAACCAAAGGCACAGCAAGGTGCCCCAGAAGAAGAATAGGGCCTGAAGGAATCCTGTGGTTATGAGGCAAGATCACAAAAATAAGAGCTGAAAAATGGAGCTAAGGGCCACTGCAATTCAAAAACCTGCAGAGTTATAAAGGCCAACTATTTTCAAAAAATATATTGAGATAAGGCTATGAAGAGGCATTGAAAGCAAGGCACAATTGCAGGAAACCGATTTCAGGAGGTAGACTGGAATTGCATTTAAAGCATAGGAAAAGAGGCAGAACGTCGACAATGATGCACTTGGCCAAAGAGGACTTATGCGTTTTTTCCTGAATATATTCAGGAAAAAACGCATACGCCCTTTTTGGCCAACCAAGCAAGCTTGCAAAGGAAATCTGCACTACAATGAAGTCTCACTTCCCCCCGGTCAAAAGGGCCATCTGAAAAAAGTGTAAAATCCAGAAAGGCAGGACAGGCCATGGAGAACTGGGAGCCTTGTTATGCTGATGGGCGGGATGTAAATTGCCAACAGCCACTCGGGAGAAGTGTATGGTGTTTCCTGAAACATCTAAAAAACAAAGCAACAGAGCTTAGGGCACTTCCACTTATGGTCCTATAGCTTAGGGAAATTAAAATCAAAAAGACACAGCCACCCCAAAGTTTGGGATGGCTCTGTTTACAAGAACCTCGTTTAGGGTACAAGTTCAATATCGCAGAAAGGGAAAAATGGATAAAGCAGTTGTGGTACTTACGTACAATGCAATATCACTCAGCAATGAAATCTATGTCATCAGGCCCATAGCAGCATAATGAGTGGATTCAGGTATGATGATTCTAACTGAAATAAGTCACACAGAAAAAGAAACCTCATAAGATATCACTAATACATGGAATGTAAACTTGGCTACACAGGAACTGGATTACAAAACAGAAGAGGGTCTCAAATTTAGAAAACCAACTTAGGCTTGCTTAAGGGGAAAGGTGAGTTGGGGTGCTACATAAAACCAGAGATTGAAATGAGCACAGATAAAGTTCCTTAAGCCAAATATGGAATAGACAAGAGCTACTCCTTGCTCAACGAAATGGACTCAACACCCCATATTAAACGCCTAAGAATGTACCTGACTAGTAAGTATCTTAAAACCTATGGATTGCTATGTCTCCGAAAGAGAACCAAGCGTGTGTACAGGGGCATAAACGCAGCAGTGATAGGATTGGAGAGGTTCGGTGAGCAAATGAAGACCCTTTGAAGTCATATTGCATGGTACCCATTCCACGGGTCTCAACTCTCCAGCTTTAAGGGATTCTTCCTTCAGCTGAAACATGCATGTGGAACCCAGAGTATGATCAACCGTGTGATTGGGAGACGTGTTCAAATATGTCTCAGTTTTCGTCCGCTGGTACTCAGGTGCAACATTCCAGACGCTTTACTAACACTCTCCCGACTTGGAGAGTCAGTGCCTTTAACCTCCTGCTTGGCCCAGTTTGCAATTTCTGCGGAAGATGAACAGGGATAGGGAGGACCAATGAGAGACTAGCTGGAGGTGTCTGGACGGGCAAATTTAACTCTCATTTCCCACCAGGAAGAGGAATTAACCAAAGGCTCAGCATGCCGTGCCGGAACCAGATTAGGGCCCGAAGCAATCCTGCGGTGTTGCGGCCAGCTCACAAGAAAGCGAGTTGAAGATAGGAGCTCAGTGGAACTGTAATTCACAACCCTGCAGAGTTATAAATGACAGCTATCGTCCAAAAATATACTGAAGTAAGCCTGCCAAGAGGACTTGAAACACTTTATTAACACTCTCCCGAATTGGAGAGTCAGTGCCTTTAACCTCCTGTTTGGCCCAGTTTGCAATTTCTGCAGAAGATGAACAGGAATAGGGAGAACCAATGAGAGACTAGCTGGAGGTGTCTGGACGGGCAAATTTAACTCTCATTTCCCAATAAGAAGAGGAATTAACCAAAGGCTCAGCATGCCGTGCCGGAACCAGATTAGGGCCCGAAGCAATCCTGCAGTGTTGCGGCCAGCTCACATGAAAGCGAGTTGAAGATAGGAGCTCAGTGGAACTGTAATTCACAACCCTGCAGAGTTATAAATGACAGCTATCGTCCAAAAATATACTGAAGTAAGCCTGCCAAGAGGACTTGAAAGCGGGGCAGAATTGCAGGAAACCGATTTCAGGAGGAAGACTGGAATTGCATTTAAAGCATAGGAAAAGAGGCAGAACGTCGACAATGATGCACTTGGCCAAAAAGGGCGTATGCGTTTTTTCCTGAATATATTCAGGAAAAAACGCATACGCCCTTTTTGGCCAACCAAGCAAGCTTGCAAAGGAAATCTGCACTACAATGAAGTCTCACTTCCCCCTGGTCAAAAGGGCCATCTGAAAAAAGTGTAAAATCCAGAAAGGCAGGACAGGCCATGGAAAACTGGGGGCCTTGTTATGCTGATGGGCGGGATGTAAACTGCCAACAGGCACTAGGGAGAAGTGTATGGTGTTTCCTGAAACATCTAAAAAACAAAGCAACAGAGCCTAGGGCACTTCCACTTATGGTCCTATAGCTTAGGGAAATTAAAATCAAAAAGACACAGCCACCCCAATGTTTGGGATGGCTCTGTTTACAAGAACCTCGTTTACGGTACAAGTTCAATATCACAGAAAGTGAAAAATGGATAAAGCAGTTGTGGTACTTACGTACAATGCAATATCACTCAGCAATGAAATCTATGTCATCAGGCCCGTAGCAGCATAATGAGTGGATTCAGGTATGATGATTCTAACTGAAATAAGTCACACAGAAAAAGAAACATCATAAGATATCACTAATACATGGAATGTAAACTTGGCTACACACGAACTGGATTACAAAACAGAACAGGGTCTCAAATTTAGAAAACCAACTTATGCTTGCTTAAGGGGAAAGGTGAGTTGGGGTGCTGCATAAAACCAGAGATTGAAATGAGCACAAATAAAGTTCCTTAAGCCAAACATGTAATAGACAAGAGCTACTCCTTGCTCAACGAAATGGACTCAACACCCCATATTAAACGCCTAAGAATGTAGCTGACTAGTAAGTATCTTAAAACCTATGGATTGCTATGTCTCCAAAAGAGAATCAAGCGTGTGTACAGGGGCATAAACGCAGCAGTGATAGGATTGGAGTGGTTCGGTGAGCAAACGAAGACCCTTTGAAGTCATATTGCATGGTACCCATTCCACGGGTCTCAACTCTCCAGCTTTAAGGGATTCTTCCTTCAGCTAAAGCATGCATGTGGAACCCAGAGTATGATCAATCATGTGATCGGGAGACGTGTTCCAATATGTCTCAGTTCTCGTCCCATGGTACTCGGGTGCAACATTGCAGATGCTTTACTAACACTCTCCCGACTTGGAGAGTCAGTACCTTTAACCTCCTGTTTGGCCCAGTTTGCAATTTCTGCGGAAGATGAACAGGAATAGGGAGAACCAATGAGAGACTAGCTGGAGGTGTCTGGATGGGCAAATATAACTCTCATTTCCCACCAAGAAGAGGAATTAACCAAAGGATAAGCGTGCCGTGCCGGAACCAGATTAGGGCCTGAAGCAATCCTGCGGTGTTGCGGCCAGCTCACAAGAAAGCGAGTTGAAGAAAGGAGCTCAGGAGCACTGTAATTCACAAACCTGTAGAGTTATAAATGACAGCTATCGTCCAAAAATATACTGAAGTAAGCCTGCCATGAGGACTTGAAAGCGGGGCAGAATTGCAGGAAACCGATTTCAGGAGGTAGACTGGAATTGCATTTAAAGCATAGGAAAAGAGGCAGAACGTCCACAATGATGCACTTGGCCAAAAAGGGCGTATGCGTTTTTTCCTGAATATATTCAGGAAAAAACGCATACGCACTTTTTGGCCAACCAAGCAAGCTTGCAAAGGAAATCTGCACTACATTGAAGTCTCACTTCCCTCCCGGTCAAAAGGATCATCTGAAAAAAGTGTAAAATCCAGAAAGGCAGGACAGGCCATGGAGAACTGGGAGCCTTGTTATGCTGATGGGCGGGATGTAAATTGCCAACAGTCACTGGGGAGAAGTGTATGGTGTTTCCTGAAACATCTAAAAAACAAAGCAACAGAGCCTAGGGCACTTCCACTTATTGTCATATAGCTTAGGGAAATTAAAATCAAAAAGACACAGCCACCCCAAAATTTGGGACGGCTCTGTTTACAAGAACCTCGTTTACGGTACAAGTTCAATATCGCAGAAAGCGAAAAATGGATAAAGAAGTTGTGGTACTTACTTACAATGCAATATCACTCAGCAATGAAATCTATGTCATCATTCCCGTAGCAGCATAATGAGTGGATTCAGGTATGATGATTCTAACTGAAATAAGTCACACAGAAAAAGAAACGTCATAAGATATCACTAATACACGGAAAGTAAACTTGGCTACACAGGCACTGAATTACAAAACAGAAGAGGGTCTCAAATTTAGAAAACCAACTTATGCTTGCTTAAGGGGAAAGGTGAGCTGGGGTGCTGCATAAAACCAGAGATTGAAATGAGCACAGATAAAGTTCCTTAAGCCAAATATGTAACAGAGAAGAGCTACTCCTTGCTCAACCAAATGGACTCAAAACCCCATATTAAACGTCTAATAATGTACCTGACTAGTAAGTATCTTAAAACCTATGGTTTGCTATGTCTCTGAAAGAGAATCAAGCGTGAGTACCGGGGCATAAACGCAGCAGTGATAGGATTGGAGAGGTTCGGTGAGCAAATGAAGACCCTTTGAAGTCATATTGCATGGTACCCATTCCACAGGTCTCAACTCTCCAGGTTTAAGGGATTCTTCCTTCAGCTAAAACATGCATGTGGAACCCAGAGTATGATCAACCATGTGATCGGGAGACGTGTTCAAATATGTCTCAGTTCTCATCCCCTGGTACTCGGGTGCAACATTCCAGATGCTTTACTAACACTCTCCCGACTTGGAGAGTCAGTGCCTTTAACCTCCTGTTTGGCCCAGTTTGCAAATTCTGCGGAAGATGAACAGGAATAGGGAGAACCAATGAGAGACTAGCTGGAGGTGTCTGAACGGGCAAATTTAACTCTCATTTCCCACCAGGAAGAGGAATTAAGCAAAGGCTCAGCATGCCGTGCTGGAACCAGATTAGGGCCTGAAGTAATCCTGCGGTGTTGCGGCCAGCTCACAAGAAAGCGAGTTGAAGAAAGGAGCTCAGGGGCACTGTTATCACAAACCTGCAGAGTTATGAATGACAGCTATCGTCCAAAAATATACTGAAGTAAGGCTGCCAAGAGGACTTGAAAGCGGGGCAGAATTGCAGGAATCCGATTTCAGGAGGTAGACTGGAATTGCATTTAAGCATAGGAAAAGAGGCAGAACGTCGACAATGATGCACTTGGCCGAAAAGTGCGTATGCGTTTTTTCCTGCATATATTCAGGAAAAAATGCATACGCACTTTTTGGCCAACCAAGCAAGCTTGCAAAGGAAATCTGCACTACAATGAAGTCTCACTTCCCCCCAGTCAAAAGGGCCATGTGACAAAAGTGTAAAATCCAGAAAGGCAGGACAGGCCATGGAGAACCGGGAGCCTTGTTATGCTGATGGGCGGGATGAAAATTGCCAACAGCCACTCAGGAGAAGTGTATGGTGTTTCATGAAACATCTAAAAAACAAAGCAACACAGCCTAGGGCACTTCCACTTATAGTCCTATAGCTTAGGGAAATTAAAATCAAAAAGACACAGCCACCCCAAAGTTTGGGACCTCTCTGTTTACAAGAACCTCATTTACGGTAGAAGTTCAATATCGCAGAAAGTGAAAAATGGATAAAGAAGTTGTGGTAGTTACGTACAATGCAATATCACTCAGCAATGAAATCTATGTCATCATTCCCGTAGCAGCATAATGAGTGGATTCAGGTATGATGATTCTAACTGAAATAAGTCACACAGAAAAAGAAACGTCATAAGATATCACTAATACACGGAATGTAAACTTGGCTACACAGGCACTGAATTACAAAACAGAACAGGGTCTCAAATTTAGAAAACCAACTTATGCTTGCTTAAGGGGAAAGGAGAGTTGGGGTGCTACATAAAACCAGAGATTGAAATGAGCACAGATAAATTTCCTTAAGCCTAATATGGAATAGACAAGAGCTACTCCTTGCTCAACGAAATGGACTCAACACCCCATATTAAACGCCTAAGAATGTACCTGACTAGTAAGTATCTTAAAACCTATGGATTGCTATGTCTCCGAAAGAGAATCAAGCGTGTGTACAGGGGCATAAACGCAGCAGTGATAGGATTGGAGAGGTTCGGTGAGCAAATGAAGACCCTTTGAAGTCATATTGCATGGTACCCATTCCACGGGTCTCAACTCTCCAGCTTTAAGGGATTCTTCCTTCAGCTGAAACATGCATGTGGAACCCAGAGTATGATCAACCGTGTGATTGGGAGACGTGTTCAAATATGTCTCAGTTTTTGACCGCTGGTACTCAGGTGCAACATTCCAGATGCTTTACTAACACTCTCCAGACTTGGAGAGTCAGTGCCTTTAACCTCCTGCTTGGCCCAGTTTGCAATTTCTGCGGAAGATGAACAGGGATAGGGAGGACCAATGAGAGACTAGCTGGAGGTGTCTGGACGGGCAAATTTAACTCTCATTTCCCACCAGGAAGAGCAATTAAGCAAAGGCTCAGCGTGCCGTGCCGGAACCAGATTAGGGCCTGAAGCAATCGTGCGGTGTTGCGGCCAGCTCACAAGAAAGCGAGTTGAAGAAAGGAGCTCAGGGGCACTGTAATTCACAAACCTGCAGAGTTATAAATGACAGCTATCATCAAAAAATATACTGAAGTAAGGCTGCCATGAGGACTTGAAAGCAGGGCAGAATTGCAGGAAACCAATTTCAGGAGGTAGACTGGAATTGCATTTAAAGCATAGGAAAAGAGGCAGAACGTAGACAATGATGCACTTGGCCAAAAAGGGCGTATGCGTTTTTTCCTGAATATATTCAGGAAAAAACGCATACGCCCTTTTTGGCCAACCAAGCAAGCTTGCAAAGGAAATCTGCACTACAATGAAGTCTCACTTCCCCCTGGTCAAAAGGGCCATCTGAAAAAAGTGTAAAATCCAGAAAGGCAGGACCGGCCATGGAGAACTGGGAGCCTTGTTATGCTGATGGGCGGGATGTAAATTGCCAACAGCCACTCAGGAGAAGTGTATGGTGTTTCCTGAAACATCTAAAAAACAAAGCAACAGAGCCTAGGGCACTTCCACTTATGGTCCTATAGCTTAGGGAAATTAAAATCAAAAAGACACTGCCACCCCAAAGTTTGGGACGGCTCTGTTTACAAGAATCTCGTTTACGGTACATGTTCAATATCGCAGAAAGTGAAAAATGGATAAAGAAGTTGTGGTACTCACGTACAATGCAATATCACTCAGCAATGAAATCTATGTCATCTGGCCCATAGCAGCATAATGAGTGGATTCAGGTATGATGATTCTCACTGAAATAAGTCACACAGAAAAAGAAACATCATAAGATATCACTAATACACGGAATGTAAACTTGGCTACACAGGAACTGGATTACAAAACAGAACAGGGTCTCAAATTTAGAAAACCAACATATGCTTGCTTAAGGGGAAAGGTGAGTTGGGGTGCTGCATAAAACCAGAGATTGAAATGAGGATAGATAAAGTTACTTAAGCCAAATATGTAATACACAAGAGCTACGGCTTCCTCAACGAAATGGACTCAACACCCCATATTAAACGCCTAAGAATGTAACTGACTAGTAAGTATCTTTAAACCTATGGATTGCTATGTCTCCAAAAGAGAATCAAGTGTGTGTACAGGGGCATAAACGTAGCAGTGATAGGATTGGAGAGGTTCGGTGAGCAAATGAAGACCATTTGAAATCATTTTGCATGGTACCCATTCCACGGGTCTCAACTCTCCAGGTTTAAGGGATTCTTCCTTCAGCTAAAGCATGCATGTGGAACCCAGAGTATGATCAACCATGTGATCGGGAGACGTGTTCCAATATGTCTCAGTTTTCGTCCCCTGGTACTCAGGTGCAACATTCCAGACGCTTTACTAACACTCTCCCGACTTGGAGGGTCAGTGCCTTTAACCTCCTGTTTGGCCCAGTTTGCAATTTCTGCGGAAGATGAACAGGAATAGGGAGAACCAATGAGAGACTAGCTGGAGGTGTCTGGACGGGCAAATTTAACTCTCATTTGCCACCAGGAAGAGGAAATAACCAAAGGCTCAGTGGGCCATGCCAGAAAAAGATTAGGGCATGAAGCAATCCTGCGGTGTTGCGGCCAGCTCACAAGAAAGCGAGTTGAAGAAAGGAGCTCAGGGGCACTGTAATTCACAAACCTGCAGAGTTATAAATGACAGCTATCGTCCAAAAATATACTGAAGTAAGGCTGCCAAGAGGACTTGAAAGCGGGGCAGAATTGCAGGAAGCCGATTTCAGGAGGTAGACTGGAATTGCATTTAAAGCATAGGAAAAGAGGCAGAAAGTCGACAATGATCCACTTGGCCAAAAAGGGCATATGCGTTTTTTCCTGAATATATTCAGGAAAAAAGGCATAGGTCCTTTTTGGCCAACCAAGCAAGCTTGCAAAGGAAATCTGCACTACAATGAAGTCTCACTTCTCCCAGGTCAAAAGGGCCATCTGAAAAAAGTGTAAAATCCAGAAAGGCAGGACAGGCCATGGAGAACTGGGAGCCTTGTTATGCTGATGGGCGGGATGTAAATTGCCAACAGCCACTCGGGACAAGTGTATGGTGTTTCCTGAAACATCTAAGAAACAAAGCAACAGAGCCTAGGGCACTTCCACTTATGGTCCTATAGCTTAGGGAAATTAAAATCAAAAAGACACAGCCATCCCAACGTTTGGGACGGCTCTGTTTACAAGAAACTCGTTTATGGTACAAGTTCAATATCGCAGAAAGTGAAAAATGGATAAAGAAGTTTTCGTACTTACGTACAATACAATATCACTCAGCAATGAAATCTATGTCATCAGGCCCGTAGCAGCATAATGAGTGGATTCAGGTATGATGATTCTAACTGAAATAAGTCACACAGAAAAAGAAACATCATAAGATATCACTAATACACGGAATGTAAACTTGGCTACACAGGAACTGGATTACAAAACAGAACAGGGTCTCAAATTTAGAAAACCAACTTAT